>NC_083772.1:43317473-43369973 GCF_963514075.1 Conger conger | reverse complement strand
CACATATCAGGAGGTTGTCAAAGAACATTAGGCTAAACATGACAATAATTCCCATATCAAAAATGTGCTTTGGGAAAAATGGATCTTATAAAATTGCATACTACTGTATATTGCACAACTAGGAACTACAGTTACACTATGGTTGGCATTCTGTAGAGCGCATAGGAGTGTCCCAACTGGCAAACAAAGGCTGAAGGACAGAGCTTCACACACACACACACACACACACACACACACAGACACACACACACACACACTCACACGCCCACACACACTCGGTCAAACGAACAAATAAAGTGAACAATTGATCAATCGAGAAAATGAATGGGAACTCTCACAGAGCCACGTCAGTGAAAAGACTTCCAATTTCAACGACTGGTTTTGCGAGCGGCACGCCACAGCTCTTTGCTGAGATAGAGACTTTGAGAGACTGAATAGACTGCTGCACGACAACAGCGCGAAACGTAACCTATTTGAGAGCGGTCTCAAGCAATCACAGCTGTGCATTCGTAGTGGAACTGAGAAGATAGAGACAGTCCCTGTGTGAGGCCACACTGCTGAATGAAGGAACGGGGGAATGGAGGAGAGCGCCGAATTTGCTTTACTTTGCTTTACTTTGCACTTCATGTTTCTTTAACTCTTTTCCTTTTTGTGCTTTCTGTTTTTGTTTCGCATATTTTCTAAGCATGCCTGTAGCCTGTAGACACATCTTTCCCTTAGCCTTCCCTGGGGCAGAAATCAATGTTGGACAATCCTGACACCACTACGCATCAGTGCTCAGTGGTTTTCGAAAAACAAAAAGCACCGGCCTTTCAAGTGTTAACCACATATGCACTGTTTTGTTTCAAATGTTTTGAGTCCAGAACCAAAACAACGAAGAATGTGTCACTGTCCCAATACTTTTGAATTTAACCGTACTTATATAAGCTAACGTAACGTAAATGTAAATGCTAACTTGTACCACGTGTACAACAATTTCCAGCAACAGAAATAAAATTGGTCAAACTCATTACGTTAGCCCTTGTCTGGAGACCACCATCTGTGTGCCTGACCCCAAGCTCATTTGACAGGCCCCAGTTCCTCCTCCACCCTCTTCACCAAACACAGTGATTTAAGGCTTGGAGTCCCCCACTCCTCCACCCAATTCCCCAAACCTCCTCCTGTCCCCTCCCCCACCCAAGCACAGCACAGCACAAAGCAAGCTCTCAGCAAAATGGCAATTATATTTGAATGAGCACTTCATACACACACACACACAGACACACACACACAGACACACACATACACAGACACACACACACTTCATACACACAGACACATACATACACACACACACACATACATACACAGACACACAGACACACTCACACACAGACACACACACACACACACACACACACATACACACACACACACAGACACATACATACACACACACATACACAGACACACACAGACACACTCACACACAGACACACACACACACACACACACACACACATACACACACACACAGACACACACACACAGACACAGACATACACACACTTCATACACACAGACACATACATACACACACACAGACACACACTCACACACAGACACACACATACACAGACACACAAACACAGCGGCTTCACAAAGCACTCAGAACCCTTCACTTTTTGCACACTTTATTGTGTTGTAGATTTAGTTTCAAATCGATGACAATTGTAATTTTTGCCCATCAATCTACATGAAATAAACCATAATGAAAACATGTTTTTAAAAACAATGTATTTAAAAACTCTCATTCATATTAGTATTCAGACCCTAATTTCAGTACTTTGTAGAAGCCTCTGGGGCAGCAATTACAGCTTCTTGGGTAAGTTTCTACAAGTTTTGCACACCTGGATTTGGGCAGTTTATCCCATTCTTCCTGGCAGATCCTGTCAGCTCCGTCAATTTGGATGGGAAGTGTCTGTAAACTACCCTCTGCAGGTCTCTCCACAGATGTTCTGTGGGGTTTAAGTCTGGGCTTTGGCTGGGCCTCCCAATTTTATCTGTTTAAAATTAAATCTACAATACAATAAAGTGTGCAGAAAGTGAAGGGGTCTGAATACTTTCTGAAGCCACTATGAATGCACACATATGAACACACAAAGAAAAATGCACACACACAAAAAAAATTATTTAAAAAGTATGGTCAGTGGTTGCAAATAATATTATTAAGTTTGACTCATACTTAATGCATATACTTAATAATACTGTGTGCAAGAAGTTTATACAAACAAGTGCATACACACACATGCAAACACACACACACACACACACACACACAAACATTCTGGAGATCTGCACTATTTGTGGACCTATATTCTAGCCAGCCACTCAGCTGCCTGATTAAACTGATTGTCGTGATTGAGTTGATTCAGCTCCCTTTGCGCAGTCCAGCGCTGTAAACAGGGCAGAGGCCCTGCTGAACAAAGCAGCAGAGATCAACACGGTGCTTCAGCGACCCGCTAATTCAACAGGCTCACACAGCCGCTGCCATCAAAGACAGGCCCAACCATCTGAACAGCCCAAACAGTGCATGGCAGAACACTGAATAACCTCCCTGCTGAAAAAACAGCTTCAGCTGGGTTTTCAGACAGCTGGTAGCTGGTTGACCAGTTCAGACCAACTCCCAACTCAACATGGTTTAGTTGGTTAACCAGCTCAGACAAGCTACCAGCACTAGCTGGTTGACCAGCTCATACCCTGCTAGACCAGCTTTATGCCCAGCCAGGCCATGCTGGTTGACCAGCGCATACCCAGCTAGAAGAGCTTAATACTCAATTTTCAAGCTGGCATAGCTGGATTTTACAGCAGGGCTGCTACATGTTTTCAGCATAGCTTCTGTAGCGGAGAGACTACAGCTCTCCTGTCCGAAAGTACTAATCAGAAAGGAACGCACCACAAGGCAGCTCATCTGTCTTTCTGTTAGGACTGTAAACCACCCCGTTTACTCAGTGCTGGGGTGCTTCTCAGAGTCCCCACAGCCTCCTCTCCACAGCTGCCTGGGTCTGGCCCTTCCTGGGTCCCCTCTACTTTTAACGGTGAGGTAAATCTCGTCCTTCTGTCCAGCTCAGCGAGCTTCCATGTGAAATGGCTGCCGTGACTGTGCCCAGTCTGGCCTACCTTTCAGTGGATGACGAGATTCATCAGACCCCAATGGGGGCCACATTGGTAAGAGCAGTCGTGAGGCAGTTACTGGTTGCTGGTTTGATCCCACTCTGGGTGTGTCAAAGTGTCCCTGAGCAAGACACCCAACCCCTGATGAGCTGGTTGGTGCCTTGCATGGCAGCCAATCGCCATTGGTGTGTGAGTGTGTGTGAATGGGTGAATAAGAAGCATCAATTCCACAGCATTTTGGATAAAGGCGCTTTATAAATGCAGACCATTTACGATTACCCAGTAAGTCTGAAAGGGGCTACATAAACCCCCTCCAGTTTAATTGTGGTCAGTTTTATTCATTCCTTTTTGTCCTGTTGACATTACCCGGTTGTGACATCACATCCTGTTTCTGATTATTTGTGAAATAATAAAAGATTATTTAAAGTTGTGTAAGTAGTATATGTCCAGCACACACACACACACTCACAGCTGTGGTTTTGTGTGAGGAGAGCACTGAAACATGGTAAATGGCAGGTATTTATATAGCACCTTTATCCAAAGCACTGTCCAATTTATGCTTCTCCATTCACCCATTCATACACACACTCACACACCGACGGCGATTGGCTGCCATGCAAGGCACCAACCAGCTCGTCAGGAGCAGGGTTAGGTGTCTTGCTCAGGGACACTTCGACACAGCCCAGGCAGGGGATCGAACCGGCAACCCACCGACTGCCAGACGACTGCTCTTACTGCCTGAGCCATGTAGCCCCAGAAACAGAAGTTGAGCCATTTTTTGACAAGCAGCACCAAGCAGGTGCTCTCTGTCAAAACCCAAAGTAACATTATTATCACATCCGCTTTGCCTTTTACCTTTTCTTTTTCTTTTCTATATAAATTTGGTGTCCGATGTGGGGCTGAGTATATCCAATTCCAACCCCAAATTGGGGTGTCCAATTGACAGCAACAGCATGCTGCAAACACCACTGCCGTTTCGGCAGAGCGCAGACATCCATGGTGACACAAACTGCTTCTCTACACACCGCACTTCAGTCAAGCTCGCATAGAGTGGAGTCGGAGGAAGACCTTTCTCATGTAGCTCTTACTGCAATCTACAGGTGCGTAATTGACCAGCAGGGGTCGCCAAACAGTGAGCACAGAATCACATCTGGCTGAACCCTCCCTGTTCCCGGGTGTCGTAATCGCCCGTGACCCTCAGGGGCTGCTGGGTCGTCAGCACTGGCACTGCGGATTCGGTCTGAAGCCATGAGACTCATCCACACACCACAGCATGGAGCCATTAGAGGCGGCCTGTATCGTAGTGGTTAAGGCGCATGACTGGGACCCTCAAGGTCAGTGGTTCAATCCCCCCCGTTGTAGCCACAATAAGATCTGCACAGCCGTTGGGCCCTTGAGCAAGGCCCTTAACCCTGCATTGCTCCAGGGGAGGATCATCTCCTGCTTAGTCTAATCAACTGTAAGTCGCTTTGGATAAAAGAATCAGCCAAATGATATGTAATGTGAAGACAAGCTGGAACTTTTAACTTTTCCTCAATTTAGTCAATTCATCATAGCCATACTAACACTTTTTAAAAGTAAAACATTGTAACTTGTTAGAACGCACATTTTTTCCATCCACTTCCCGGAAAACAAGATTTTAGGAGATCTGACGTCATCGTGTATCAGTGGGTGTGTATTTAGATCAAATGTCGATTTTCCATTCCCCGCCAATCAATATCCTTACGTCCAGCTAATATCCGATATCCAGCTAATATCCAATATCCAGCAAATATCCCATATCCAGCTAATATCCGATATCCAGCTAATATCCCAAATCCAGCTAATATCCCAAATCCAGCCTGTCTTTAAGCAAATAGGCCTTTCAGCAGCCCTTGCCATTTCTTCTCTGTACCTAACATTCCTGCCCAGAACTATTGATGTAATGAAGGCTTGGCGAAGGCTGTAAACCAAAGACGGATTTATGGCTCCTCCGCTCCATAAGCCTTCACTCACAAATGTAAATAAGAACACAAATTGCATGGGAGAGTTCAGCGGACAAAAACAGCTGTAGATATGGAGAGAAAGCCTTCCAGCAGAAATTATGTGAGTCAAACGTGCGGCATGCTTGGCATCAGACCTTCATTCCCACCATTCCCGCCGTTCTACAGCCAAAGCGGCATGGCATAGCTCTGGTTCGTTCGGACACGGTGCAGAAATCACAAAATAAAAACAGAGAGGGGCAGCATGAAATGGCTACTCCAAATGACAAAAATTGAGCTCATCATTTACATCAGTAAACCATTTTGTTTTTAATGGGGGCAAGCAACTGACTATTCCAATTAAGAGTTTATTTTCTATTTCACATAGAAGGTGAATGCTACTCTTTTTGTCTGGTTTGTGGAAGAGTAGCTCCTGATTAAAACAGAGCTCTCATCCAACTCTCTACCGGGAGTGAGGGCAGACATATCACCCCAAATCACTGTGCAAGCTCCAGGTACCTGCCTTATGAAAGACCTCCAGCATGTCATGCATTACTGAAGCGCCATTGTGAAGGCCACGCCCAGTTTCGCGGGAAATTCACTTGTTCCCACCAAACTCGAAAAATAACTTTTTTTCGTGTTGTGAATTGCACAGGAAAAATCCCAATTTGCATTTTGCAGGATACCGAGAGAAGAGCCCTATGGTTATAGGCTATCAGGAGAAGGAGGAAGGAAAGCTACAGGATTTTACATCCTCAGATACTTATGTACGTCTGCGGAAAGCACTTTCTGACAGAAAAGTAATCAAGCTCAATATCGATAATTACAATTACAGTGTTCTGCAAAAACAGATTGTACGAGACAAAGAAAGTGTTTTTTTTTTCATGCTAGTTGTCTTCTTTAACCCCTTAAAAATGCGTAAATTAATCAAATAAAACGTATATTAATGACTTGAGTATTCTACATTTACATTTACATTTTAGTCATTTGGCAGATGCTTTTAATCCAAAGTGCATAGGTGCTTCCACAAGTTAAAGCATCGCATCCATAACTAGTAAAATACACATGAAGTGCTGTTCTAAACATACAGTCATCATAAGTGCAAATATATATATATATATTTTTTTTGGTTAGACAAGAGGGATAGGGATATCATAAAGGGGGGAGTGGAGGGCATCTATACTATTTGTAGTCATTTACTACATTGTAGTTGTAGCCATCGTCTGTAACAGTGATTCTAAATCTCAGTTAAATAAAGGCTAAATATTTATATTTTTTTATGATATCTGAGAGGGGGGGTCATCTCTCCTTTCTCTGCCCCCTAAGCCCCACCCCAAGTGGACATCGCTGGTGGAATATAACGCTGGGGGGAGGAGAGGTTGGATAGGTGGCTAGTCATGCATGGCACTAATATTTCACAGTTCAGCTCAAAGATAGCCGCCCACCCCCACCCCCCACACAGCTGTGGCGAATACCCTGTGTCCTGGGGCATCAACAGCCCGGAGCGGGGGGAGGAGCTGGGATCCATGTTCGAAAGATTCAGCTTTGTCGGTTGCTACCCAGCTGTGGCATCCTGAAGGAACTGTCCGGAACAATCCAGAACAGGCAAGCCTTTGCCGGGATTCGATCGGAGACCTCCTCGCTGTGAGGCAACAGTGCTATCCACTGCCATTCTGCCCCTTGATTACCTAATTGAATTAAATTAATGACCGAATTGAATTTGCCGCATGATTGGTTGATTAGATAATTGGACCTGGGAAAAACCTTTTTCTTTACGGCCCTCAGGAGACATGCTGTGCTGCCATACGTAAACGAGCCGCATACATCACCCTTCTATCAAGAAAGCACGGAAAGGCACAATCATATATTAGCACAATCGTTTCAGATTTTTTCTTGTCAAACCCTGTTCAGTGTTTCCCCTAGGATTTTTGGACAAAAATACATGCACCCTTTGTCTCCGAGCAACCCTGCTATGCTAGCTTGACCAGCTTGGGCCAAGCAGGTCATAATACCAGTTAAATCATGTCAAGCTGGCAGCTGGTCTGAACCGGTCAACCAGCTAAACCATGTTGAGCTAGGAGCTAGTCTGATCTGGTCAACCAGCTACCAGCTGTTTCAAAACGTAGCTTCAGCTGGGGGGTTTTTCAGCAGGGAAGACTTCAAATCAGTGCTAATACAGAGTACAGAGCGGATTAAGTGTCATGGCCCTGGGTTCCTCACACATTACCATCACAGTGAGGATCTGGTGCCGCCCAGCACTGGATGCCAGAGTGAATCTCATTACTGGCTAATTCACTTAAACCTGCCCATCACCCCCTGATGGACACATTCAGGATCCAACCGGAACACAATGGCAGAGATGCAGAGGTGAATTTCAGCTTCGCGGCACACTAGCCTCCAGTCCACCAGAAAGGAGTCTTTTAAGACTAAAAAAGCCCAGCGGGTTAAACTAGTTTAGCACCTCCCAGGCTATGGCAGTATGTCATGGGCATCAAAAACCTAACAGAAGCTTTAGACTGTCAAATTGTATGGAGAGATGAGTAGATGATAAACAACACAAGCAAACGGGAGATGCAGAACGCTCAAAGATCTGGGAAGATCTGCGGCCATTACTATTGTGGTTCACAGAATAGAAAACATTTAAGAAATTCAGTACTGCTCCCATTTCATTGGCAGCAAAACAAACCATCCCTCACAGCCCATCATGACAATCCCACATTTTACTGACAATCTAGCGATTTGGTGCAAGAAAACACATTCGGGTCACTATACAATAATATTATCACAATTTATTAAGCATCATCAGGACAAGTCAAGGAAAGCGTTCCCTTTCAAAAAACGTGTTCAAAAGCACATGTTCAAAAAAGCACATGTTCAAAAGCCACATTTGAACACCGAACATGTGAGGAGTGCACATGTGAATTATATAAATAGTCCTACTTGTGAATGAAAATGGGAAAAGGTAACCTCTGCTGTTTCAAGTCTCGTTTTGTTTCCATGTGTGCAAATTGTCGTTCACATTTTATTTGAATCTGTGATATTAGTGTAGAATAATTTTGCTATATTACCCACCTATGGACGTGTGTGTGCATGTGTGTGTGTATGGACGTGTGTGTGTCTGTGTGTGTGTGCATGTTTATGTATGTGATATATTCGCCCTGAGACATGGCGATGAGCAACTGACACCCTGCATCTGGTAACTTCTTTTCTGACAGCACAAGGCTTTCTGATCCAGCCGACGCCCCGCATGACCTCCAGAGGAAACAAACACAGCTGTCCGCCCAGCGCCACGCTGAAGGGAATCTTAACATTAGCCACACATTAGCAGCCGTTTGAGAAGGGGGTCATGTGGGAGAGGGAATCTGCGCTGTTCTCAGTACTGTTCGATTATCACGGAAACTAGCAAATATCTACAGCACAACAAGGGACGATCCGTTTCAGGATTTTGTACCAAACTTCTGGTCTTAATTATTTTATTGACTCAATCATATCTGTGATTTGATTTTACTGAGCTCAAGTACAGGCTTGAACCAGGGTCATTCATAGAGCTGTCAGCCAATTAAAAACAGGGCAGTCGGTATGATCAAAAACCAGTACGCAGACCGGCCCTGGAGGACCGGAGCTCTGCACTCCTGATCAATGCTAAAACGTCATTGATCAGGACCCCAAAATCCTTTTTGTTTTTTACATGTTTTTAGGATATTTTCCCTTCTTCTCTCCGAGTTGGAATGGTCAAATTTGCTCATCATTTATTAACACTGTTATTGATTCAGGAAAGCACAGAAAAGCTGGAACTCTCTTCTAAAGTATAGGGTGTCTGCCAATTTCTGAATACTTTCTTACATATGCAAATATATATATATGTGTGTGTGTGTGTGCGTGTGTGTGTGTGTAACTTACAATAATTTAATTGAAAATAGAAACTGGGAAGCACAAACAAACAAAATTACTACTACTAGAGTAATCAGTCTATTTGCATTGAGCTTGCATTAATATTGTCAGTGAATTATTTCTTTTAAAAGTTCTATAAAGAAAGATGGTGTGAAGAATTACATTGTTCAATTACATTTTCGCTTCTATGCGTAAATTATGCATTGTGTAATTCTATAAATTGATTTTAGACTTGGTAATTGATTCTGGACTTGCAACCTGTATTAATTTATACGGCGCATCAGTATGAAAAAAATGGTGTTGATCAGCTATCAATTTAAATGGTGTCGATTTTGTGGCTAGGCTTGCTTGCTTAAACTTGCTTGAATCCTATAATTATGGATGGGTTTAATTACAATTATATTTTGTTGAACAATTTATGTTATTATTTGTATTATTTTGCGATCATCAGTCCTTGAACTCTCTCTGTCTTTTTGTATTTTCCCGTCTGGCAGTCTGGCCCCAACAAGGAATCATTGGCCCCCTGGTGGTAGAATGAGGTACTTGCAACCTTCAGAATTTCTCACCTTAGTCTAACCTGGCTTTACCTGCCCAGACCACCACGTATTCCCACACTCAGCTCCCTGCAGCTGATCTCCCACTGTAGTACACGGCCATACGAGGTGCTCTGCCCGCCGGGGACATGCCGTAAATCTCCGTCCGGCACACAGCCTTCACGTGAAACCCTAGCCGCCGGCCCGGCCTTCTCTGCTCCGGGAAAGGGCGGTTTTACTATAGTAATTCATGACCCCCGCCCCGGGGAGAGCTGATGGAGCAGGACCTGTCATGGATCCTAACATAGGATCCCTTCCGCAGCTCCATTCGCAGAGCGCTGTAGCGCAGAGGGATGAAATGGGAAACGACTTCCTCGAGTCCCGGTCTTCTGGGGTTAAAGGGTTTCACATTTCCACTGCGTCTGTGCCTTTTCATTATCTGATCAAACGGGCCTGTTGTCTGTTTTCCTCTTATGGAAATTAAACGTGCCGCAATATATTTGTGGACACTGTGGGGGGGGGGGGGGGGGGGGGAGGAATTACAGCGAAATATAAATTTAATTTGCAACTTACTGTTGATTAGACTAAGCAGGGGACAATCCCCCATGCAGTAATGGGGGGTCAATGGCCTTGGTCAAGGGCCCAACGGCCGTGTGGATCTTATCGTGGCTACACTGGGGCTTGAACCGCCAACCTTCCGGGCCCCATCATGCCACTAGACTACAGGCTGCCCCTGATAATATACAGCATCCTTGAAAAGTATACTAGAGTGAGATTAGTTATTTTTGCGGCTGTGTATACTTAACCGCCAGGGTCAGGCTCAAAGTCCTGGCTCTGCCCAACATGACAGCCAGCAGGACAGCCCCTTCCTGACTACAGGACAAACAGTAATTCAGCTCTACCAGCCCCACCACTGTACTGCAGTAGGGTGACTTCCACTACCTGCCATCCCCATGAATGCTTCTCACTCATCCTGACTGCAGAGTTCCTGCACCCTAGCTTTACGTTGCATGTCATTTAGCTGACGCTTTTAACCAAAGCGACTTACACTTCATTATACTCAGCCGGAAACAGTCCCCCCTGGAGCAATGTGGGGTTAAGGGCCTTGCTAAAAAACCCACCAGCGGATCCTATCGTGGCTACACCGAGGATCGAACCACCGACCTTGCAGCTAACCACTAGGCCACAGGCTGTAGGGACTAGGCCCTGCGGTGGGACAAACTCTCCATTCCTCTGACCGCTCAGTCACCTCCAATTCTCCCCTGTGGTCTGAAGACAAATCCGTGCAGACGCTGCCTTGACAAGCTTTAACACTACACTCCTCTACAGGAGTATCACTTTCATCTAACACTTGTATCTTGATCTTCTAGTACTATCATGCTCTAGTACTATCCTGTTGTTGTCGTTCATCATATCTCTTGTAATCATACCTCACTTCTAGTTTAAGACTTAACCGTAACTTTAGTGACTTTTGAATTGTACTTTATCGGACCTGTTTTGTATTTGTTCCAATGAGCTCCTTCGGTATTGTATGTTGCTTTGGATAAAAGGTGTCTGCCCAATAAAAAATAACACACTGAGGCTGGAGAACTGCCGGCCTCTGGTGGTCAGAAACAAGAACTGTGAAAATATACGCAAAATAAATACTGTACAGGCTCATTGTCTGTACTTTTCTTGTTTGCGTCCATCTTTTGATCTCAAATCCAATTGCCTTTAGTATATAGCAAAAATCACTAATTTTACTTGACCGTTACAATATATTTGCAGGGCACCGCATATTCCCATATACTTCAGTGTACTCCACTGCAAAAAGGCTGTTGAACAGGCTAAAGCTTAGCAACGAGCAATGGACAAAAGTTGTGAAGATCTCTGGCCCTACACAGGAAAATCAGAGCCATAAACAAAGTGATTGAATTGTTGATTCAATTTCATTCATTTCATTCATTTCATTCATTTCATTCATTTCATTCATCAATTTGATTCAATATGTTGGCACAGAAACCAGGGGCTGATATCAGCTTGCTTCATGAGGGCTGGTATCTTTCAGCTTGATAGATAAATGTACTTTAAGGTTATTTACTTTGCAGAAAAATCCCAAAATGCTGGAATGCAGAAATGCTATATCCTGGCACATTGTATACTTGTGGACAGTGAGAGAAACAGCTGTGAGATAAAGGTGCTGAATTCTACATTCTTCAGCACAGATGTCATATATACTTACTGTATCCTCGTTTCTTTGCTTGAATTTCAAAGTGTTAGTCCAGCAACGTGCCTTTTCTCACTTTAGCTGTTTGTACTCTACCTGGCAATATAGCTGTACACAGGCACATGAATGCACTTGCACACATGCACATGCACATATACACATATATTGCAATATTTATCAATGAAAACTCAAAGAAATATATAAATAACCTTCAGCAATACACGAGATTGCTCTATTTCAGTGCACATATGTACATTTATACAGGGACATGCATAGTAGATAACCCTCCTAATCATGTGATTGCATCTCAACATGTTAGAAAATATATTAAGGGAGAAATATATTGAATTAGCTTTTTGCTTTTTAGAATACATTTTTATCCATTTATATAATATTATTAATTCTCCAGTTTTTAGGTACGCTCATATTCAAAACCCTGTGACCACAGCTGTCAATATTTACTCATAGGGGTTCAGGATATAACTCTGAAGTCATTTTGCATATTTAGAAACTAATATGCCTGTACATTTCGGTCAATACTCAATACAAAGTTCCTGTCAGTATGTGAGGTCATTTCAGTGATACGCAATCCAGGTCAAAGAAGCTCACAGTAAGTAGATCACTGGCTGGATGTCAGCACTGGTGAAGGAATCAAAATGCCAGCCTGTCCTTCACTTGGCCAAAGTCTCAGGCTGTGTCCAAATCAATGCCCTATCTACTGTGTCCTGTGTACTGGCGTTCCGTGTACTAATTACTATGTACTGCTTAGTACATGGCATGCAGTATGCATGGTTTGGACACAGTCTCTGTCTACAACTCTGAGAACTCACTGCTTCTACTGGATGTCCATTGTACATTGCATTTCACATCAATTGGGAATTATAACACTATACAAATAGTGATGTATTATTTAGTGTTTTTGAAATGTATATGAAATCATTTGAACTCAGGTGATTGATTCCTGTCTGGCTTGAGGATGAGGTTTCTGTGAATACTGTTTTATGCAAGCGCACACACCCTCACATGCACTTGCTTTTGAAGGGAGTCTAGCGAGTTAGCAGCTAGTTAGCGATTAGCACAATGGCTCAAGGCCAGTGGAAGTATATGCCCTGCCTCAGAGTAAACACTCTGACCAAAATGTGCTCCAATAACACATACAAATGTGCTCTGATCACACACTGACCAAAATGTGAGAGTTGAGTTTGCGGGCAAATAGTTTGAGATTTGTTCCAGTGATAATCACATCAATTTAAAGGTTGGGGATAAACCCAAGAAAAACACATTTCCTATGTCTCAGAAATCTAGACAAAAGACTCAATCACACAGAAAAGTCCACCATACATGTGGATGTATGAATAAAGATATGCAAGAAATGGATTGGACGGCCACCACACAAATAAAGGAAATCATTCAATCGCAGTGTTCCAGAAATAACCAAGGACCGGACTGACATCTCTGACACAAGTGATCCCGACTAGTTTGGTGGAAAAGGGGGGATTAAATGATACCGTACAGAGACGGAAAGATCAACCTGAGGGAAGACAGACGCCAAAGATTATTAGCATGATGATTCTCAGCTTTCTTCCCTGAGGTTCCCCAGACAGACCAGAGGCCTTGCTTCAGTGTGAGTATAACTGATAATAACTTTATTTATTTATATAAGTGGGATAATAACTTTATTTATTTATATAAGTGGGATAATAACTTTTTTTCAATCAGCCACACATGTAATGTTCCAAGAGAACCACACTTCTAGCTGTCCCAGACTAAAAAAATCCATCATTGGATTTACATTAATAATTATCGACAGTATTTGCACGCAATATTATTAAATATCTATGACTTCAACTGATACTTTGAACAACAACTTAATCAGTATTAGCATAGTGGTTAAGGTAAATGACTGGAACACGCAAGGTTGGCGGTTCTAATCTGGGTGTAGCCACAATAAGATCCACACAGCCATTTGGGCCCTTGAGCAAGGCCCTTAGCGCTGCATTGCTCCAGGGGAGGATTGTCTCCTGCTTAGTCTAATCAACTGTATGTCGCTCTGGAATCAAATTTAATTTGATTCTTCCTTTAAAAGCGTCGATGTCAACTGATATTGACAGCTGAACCACCCCCAGTTTCTAATGGTGCACATAGGGTATTTAAAATGTAAAGAAACCAAACACCTGTATCATGCAATCAATATTTGCCTGTCTAACACAGCAGCAAATTTAATGTAAAATCAACTGGAGTACATTGAACTCCAGGATAGTACATATGGTCCCAATATAAACTCGACTTTAAGAATTTTACTATGAATATTCGTAAATACTATATGCTTTATTCCCTATAAATCCCTCAATGGGATGTTCCAGTGAGCATGTTTTTAAACTGCTTCAAACTGATAAAACACATAGACATTAGTATTCATAAATGTAATGTCTAAAGCCTTTTTATAATTATTCTGAAACGTGCAGTGCGCACACCAAGACGCAATTGGGGAAAAGTCATCTAACTGTAACACTGTGTGACACAAGTGACTGTATATTGTACTGGGGTGCATACTTGGTATGGCTCTCTGGATCATATTCGATTTAATTTTCTATTTGTATAGCGGTTTTTACAAAAGGGAATTGTCACAAAGCAGCTTTACAGACACCTGGGCCTAAACTATCAAATGAATATCTTTGTATGTCTGTAGCAGGATGCACACCTAACCAAGAATCATAGTTTTCATAAATAACCAAAAGACAAAAACAACAACAACAACAACAACAACAACAATAATAATAATAATAATAATAATAATAATAATAATAATAATAATAAACCCATCGTCAACAGCCTGGATGCTTGCACTCGTGGCCAGGAGCGACGGGATCAGCTGTGTGTCGGGGCGTGAGCACCGCATCCCCAAAGGCAAAGCAAAACTGACAAGTCGAGAAGCGAGAATGAGGAGGTCGTTTTCAACGCTTACTGTCTAGACTGCAGCGTCGTTATTGTAGCACAACATGTACTATCAAAGCCATTATTTTACCATATCAGTCGTTTTTCGGCCAGGTTAGATACAAAACAAGGCCATGTTAAGAACAGTAAAAACTTAAAACGTTTTGCATCGCCATTCGCAGCCATGCGTTGGTCTCGGCCTAATTGTTGAATACTATGACTGGATGGGTTCCTGATATTTTTTACTTTGCTCAAACTTGCAGTGGGTTCCTTGTGTCGCTTCTAATAATAACAATAACAACAACAAGAACAGCAGCAATTATTCATATTTAGTCAAATACAAGCTACAGCGAACAGTGAGACATAAACGCCTGAATTTATTTTCGGAACAAGTAACCTACTGAATGCAGCAGAATAGACCTGTGTCGATGCTTGTGTGAGCTATTATTGGCTTATTGCCTGTGTTAGCATTATTGTGCTAGCATTGTTGGCTTATTGCCTGTGTTGCATATGTGCTGAAATGTTGTAGTGCTTCCTTGAAATGGCATGTTAAACGTGGCTTTCAAACACTTCAGACCATGGACAGCGGTGACGCGTCACAACACGCCACTGCGTTGAAGCTAATCGTTTGAGTCATTTGTTGAATTTAAACATCTGCGCTCACCGTACTGAGATTCGGCCAAGCAGCTACGCCCTTCCAGGCTAATCATGGGCTCCTTGTTTTGTCCCTCGTTGTTGTTATTTCATGCAAGATAATTCGTATATTTTAATGTTCATCTATTTTTAAGTAGATAATAATCATTCAATGGGATGTACATCATTTGTCCATATTTGAGTAAACTTGCGCTTATGGAACAGGGAACAAGAACTGAATTTGAGTGTCTTGTATCAGTTTTTTTGGGCTACAGCCCAGCAGTAGGATTTAGTGCCTTGAACAATATTGAAGCACACAACTCTCCGCTAAAGCCAACATACGTACCCTATAACCTTAAAATGACACATGTGACCGCCCCCACCCACGCACCCACACACACACGCACACACACACACACACTTCCCTAGCCACCACCCCCACCCCATGTAACACTCAGGTTACTGCTGTCCTGCATTACTACGGGACACAGCCTCGAATTCAAGCAGTGATTAGCCTACGTTTTCCACGGTCCCCAATATAGTGCCCCCAAATAAACCAAGCATTTGATTTGATTACTACTAACTTGACCGGGCTTAGTCTGTAACCCACGACCCTGTACTGTACATTCTGAACGATATTCGGCACCCCAATTCCGTAACGTGTTATCTTACTGGCAAATAGCTACATGTTAAAAAAGTAGTGCTATATGACACCATGGCCGAGACATGCTGCATATAATATTTTTTCTGTCCTTAAACACGAAAGGGCATTGTATATTTGTTTATTGTATTCTTTCCAAACAACTGCAGCCTATTTTAAAATGATAATTTGAGAACGAAGTATTAAGGACCTGCCTCACTGTGGGCTATTGTAATATTGGGCCTACTGTCTCAGGTAAAACCATTTAATTTAGACAATATTTCATTCACTTCGGTGATAGCCAAGGAATTCTTAGGTACCAACGAAAATGTATTCAAATCATATTCAATCAATACACTAATTTGATGACAGGCCTGTTGTCAAACCCAATACTGCTTATTTCAGGTTGATTTGCAATTCATCAACAAACAACACACAACATGTAAATGCATTTGCTAATCCAAATTCGTAGATAGCGTAATCTGACAATGGTATTTATTAAGACAAAACAGGATCTTTGAAGCAACGGAAGCAAGCACAGAAATGACTGCAGTAGTACTATGCAGGCCGGTCGCTGCATTTCCCACGAAAACAGACACCATGGGTATTGCTACAAGCTGAACGTACAAGGCGATTTTCGCAAGGCTTTTTCGAATAGGCTGTAGAAGCATCTTACCTTCACCCCCCAAGTCCAAGGCTGGATTTCTATCTAACAGAAGACGCCGCAAAATAATCCGTCTGTTTGCTACAGTACCGAGAAGAGAGAGTCAAATTTACTGATTGCTCGCGCCGCTGTGTTTCTTCGCTGGCATCGTTGAGCCCGGTGCCCAGTCAAACACACGCCAAATTGCCTCAGTAAATAAAGATATCTATAATCGATGTATAGACGAACTGGAATAACTGTATGCAGGCTACTATTGTGGGGATACGCAGTTGGTATGTAGGCTACCTGCCGGTTTAGTGTTTGACCAGAAATCCAGCCGGCACATCGAATGTCCTACAGAACACACGCTCGCTCTCTCTCTCCGCTTTTAACAATGCTACGGCTGAGACGCGGCTTCATTGCGGAGCATCCCACCTCCGGAGAAGGGGAAGGGAGAGAGAGAGAGAGAGAGAGAGAGAGAGAGAGAGAGAGAGAGAGAGAGAGAGAGAGAGAGAGAGAGAGAGAGAGAGAGAGAGAGAGAGAGAGAGAGAGAGAGAGAGAGAGAGAGAGAGAGAGAGAGAGAGAGAGAGAGAGAGAGAGAGAGAGAGAGAGAGATGGCATAAGGACAGTCGCAGGGGCCAAATGGCCATCACGGTACCATAAGCTAGGCTACATTTGCACAAAAGCATTAGCACTAAATAGCACTAAAGGAACGCAAATTCTGGTTTGGACGGAGCAATAAGTAAAGAAAGGAAAGGAGGTAATTTGTACGTAAATGGCTTGCGCTAAAGGGGAAGACTTCAACAGTTTTAGATTTGACTACTTTCACTGTCAACATGACATCCTACATTGAGGTGAATAACCCATCGCTAGGTATAGTTTCTACTAGGCTATACCTATACTTTTACATATGCCTATAGGCTAGATTTACACAGTTCAGCACAACATAAGGGCATTAATATATAACCTAAAGGAATAGCCAGAGAACGGCCTTCAGGCTGCACCTATATATCTGCAAATTTAATCATTTAGAGTTCTGATATATTTTATAAAAATACAAAATACCTCATGTATTGTTACACTACATTAAGAATAGGTACGGTTTGTTTTTCGAAGCTTGGAGAGGTATTAATTCACGCTCATTAACCTCTGCAATTGATTATATACATTGAAATACTCAAGGATGATCACCTTAAACGCATCAAAACACTTGGAAAACACATTAAGCAGCTTTGCCTATTCTTATTTTTGTGAATTTGAATAGAACAAACAAATAACACCTGAAAGTCGCTCCATACACTGTGCCACGCCATAGACAAATGCCCCATGACATTAGACACCTGCTTCGGTGCATACACAACGGATATGAAATGCACGATAGCATACCGAATGGTCGACCTCGTTATTGTACTAGCCGGAAGGCTTCTTTTATAGCAATATGTCTGCGTAAAAAAAGAAAATGGAAATAAAAAAATAAATAAAAGAATAAACAAAGAAAGCATATTTGTGTGTTCGAGAAACTGGATGTAAAATAATGGGGAAATGCAGTTACTAATGAAGGTGATATTAGCTTTTATGGACTTGATTGATTCGTAACCGATTGCCTAAGATTTCACCAACCGATTTCACCAACCGTTTTTACTGTCCCGCATCGCTCTCACCCAAGAGCTGGAATGAGTAAATTGGTGTAAGAAACGACTTTCAGTTTCTAGAGGAGAAACCCACCCACTCACAGACCCAGCTGTTCGCGTAGGGAGGAGTTTGTCGCGGAAGTGAAACGTTTTCATGCGTATTGCGTAAGGGGCGTTCCTTCTGATCAGATCTTATTTAATGGTTCGGTTGTAGTTTAATATACTAAAGAAACCGTAGCTTGACTGGTCTGGTTTGACTCTTGTATAGGGACAGTCTTTGGGTTTCAGTCATGTCTGGTTCAATCAAGAATGTAGTTATATTCGGGTCCACTGGAATGACGGGATTGGTGACCTTACCACAGGCTGTCGCTGCAGGTACGTTACCGTATGAATATATATTGAAGACACATCGTTTATTATAATCTACAGCTACACAGATACTAAAATATTGTTTGGTAAATGGCCTGTAATTGCCTATGTGCATACATGTTTAAGATGCAGACGTAGTCGAGTTGCAATGTATACGAACAATTGGACTTATGATAGTGTAAGTTAGGCTACGCTATAAGTTGCGGCGCAGGTTTGGTTTTAAATAAAATATAATTTAGCCAACAACAAACTTCGGGCGCATTTTACACTAATAGCATTTTGTAAGAAGCCAGGCAATCGTACGTAAACTTCTGTCTTCTGTATTTCAATGGTGAGCTTTCAGCCCGGTAAAATAACAGCTAACTTATAGCAGCTGCCATCAGACCCAAGTTTTAACTGAATCTGGGTATTCTGGGAATCCCTTTATTTGCATTCTCGATTCTCCTTTTTTTATTTATTTTTTATTTTTTTTGCTGTTCGGATAATATTGTTAGCATTCAGCTACACACACCACTGATATCAAAACATTACATTGACCTATTCGTAACATGCACGTGTAACTTGAAAACGCTTCAATGGCTATACAATATATCGCTAGGTAAATGTTTACTTTTGATTCGCAAAGTAATTTGAGACCTTTGGACACACTAGTTACAATGCGACGTACTGTCTTGTTCAAAAGGAGGCAATCTCTCAACCCTTGCACTCATCTCGTGGGACCTACCAAAAAGCCCTGAGTCACGCATCTGTTTTCTGCTGAGTAACTGTTGCAAGCAGTTAATTACAGTGAGGGCGATAAGTGGCAGTTCTTTATCTCATTTCACCAGGAAGGGCGGTCTCCTTTTGAATTTTAACGAACGCTGTGTTCGAGCATTGTCCCCTCCATATATTGGTTATATTAAAATTCATAATGGTTCTACATATTTAGTCTCATTAAGGCCACTTCTAACATTGCGAAACATTGAATCTTTTTATGGAGCTCATTTTTAAGAAAATCAGTTTGGTAACGCATATACTCTGAACATTTTCTGTGTGCCATGCGCGGCTTTGTATTGTAAAGTGAGTGCTTTATTGCCATGAGTCATGAAATGAGTACTTGAAAATTCTGTCCAAAAATGTTTCATACGTTCCACTATCTGCGCTTTCACATAGACTAACTTCAAAATAAGGGAACTATCTCCTTTACTTACTCTGTTTACTTACTCTGCATTTAAACTTGGTTAGTCTGCGCAGTGTCAGAATCCGGGTAATTTTAAAGCGGTCCTTCTCATGAATATGTACCATTTAAAGTAGACAAATTAATAAAGTGAATAAAAATATTATTTGGATTGGCAGCTCAGCTCCTCATGGGCTGTAGTTTTCTAAAATCATTTTGATTTCAAACACAATTCAAAAGTCCTAGATTAAAGTACTACGTACAATAAAGGGCTAAAGGTGGAGACAGATGGAAAAACAAGTAACAATAGATTTGCTGAGTCAAGGTACAGTGTGAAGAGCTGAGTCTTCAGACTGCGACGGAAATTGCGCAGCATTTTTTAGAGTCATCTACAGTTAGAAACTAATTTTGAGGAAATTATGACAAGAACAGAATAAAGGGATAAGGCAGAAGAAACACAACGGACACTAGTATGCCTGGAGTTCCCGTCCCTGGACTACAGGTTGTAGCATGGGCATTGGCTAGGTCTCTGTTCTCGGTTGGAGCACTGCTCTGAGCGCGTGCATGTTCTCGGTTGTGTGTCTCCAGGCTACAATGTGACAGTACTTGTCAGGGATATCTCCAGGCTTCCTGCAGACCACAAGGCCTCCAGAGTGGTGGTGGGTGACGTCCTGAAAATTGAGGATGTAAAGAAAGCCATGGAGGGCCAGGATGCGGTCATCATCATCCTGGGGACCAGGAATGACCTCAGTGAGTTGGGATGAAGTCCAAAACTCAAAGTGATTTACATTACATCGTACTCATTTAGCATGCACTCAAATCCAGAATGATGGATGACATGTATCCACCAATGACTGTACGTTCATCGGTAAAGCACTAAATTCAAACCGGCTGTCATGAAGCTCTCCACAATGGGTATGGCAGTAGTTAGATAAAGACATGGGGTACATTAGGATTAGAGGACAGGTTTTGAACGAGAAGCTAAAAAGGCACAGGTACCACCATTTTGCTGTTTTTAATCTTAATTGTAATCCAGTTTTGCATGTCATTTAACCTGTATGCAGAGCATTTCATTCAGTTTAATTTCATGTATATGCTGCTTTTTACAAAGTGGTTTTATAGTGGAAATACAATATAAAACAGACCTGAACCCCAAAAAGCAAGATTGAGGTTAAAAAAAACTCTCCAATAGGAAGACATTTTGGGAGGAACTATTCACTGGTTGCAGTGTAATAGTTACAATGGAATTAATAGTAACAGAAATGTAATGAGGGATCTAGCAGAGCAAATGCAAATGTTAAAATGTGTTGGGCAGGTTACAGTCAGAGGTAAATTCAGTTTACAGTGAGAGAAATCAGTAAAGCCAGAGAATGGGCCAGGAGGGCGGGAGGCAGTCACAGGGGAAAGAGGCTGAGAAAAGAGGAGGCTCTTTGCAACATCTGGCTGTGTAAGGTTCCTGACTACTACTTTGAAGGAATCAAATTATACTCCGATTTTCGGATTGCGTCGATGGAGGAATTGTAAATAGCAGCAACACTGTCCCCTCTTTGGCAGAAACCTGAGTTTTGAATAGGCTGTTCATGTACCAAGGAGGAGAAGACTTGTGTGAAGCAAGATTCTCATTCGCATTCAGCCATGATCAGTAGCCTAAGCCACGGAATGTCAAGACTATAATCAGTGATTAGTTAATTCACCAGAGCTACTTTAGAGTTAAGGGATTTTATAGTAATCCAAATTTCAGTATTATTAAGTATTAAGCAATTTTGTTCAATGCACACCACTGAAATAACCAACAATGTAGCAACAACAATCCCCTGTAGACTTAATAATAGATATAATAATCCACCTCATGAAAACCTTGTATTATCGCAAAATGGAAGGATGTAATCCTTATTTCACCACAAGAGGTCAGTAGAGCTTTTGTTTTAGTAGATCATGCTTGTTTTTGCAGGTCCCACAACCATGATGTCAGAAGGAACCAGGAATATCTTGGACACTATGAAAGCTCGTGGGATTCGAAAAGTAGTAGGGTGCATGTCCGGTAAGAGAGAAAATGACCAAAACTCCAAACTGTTTGTTACATGGGAACACACAAATTAAACATGTATGTATTCAAAGCGGCTTGTCTCAATCTTCGAGTCGTATCAATATATTGTGATTTGCCACATTTGGTTATTTTCATCCTGGAAAGACTTCTCAGATGTTTCACACAATCTCATCATCTTATAATTCGTTATGAGAGGTGCGTTCAATCATTTACGCTCTATGATTTAGTTAATGTAATGAATGAATTACAGTAGTACACTATAATTCAATTTATTATGTATTTTGTACCAGTAAACAGTTGGGGAAGTTTAAACATAGCGTATGTGTTATAAATGCTTTAAATGAGAAGTAGTGTTGGAGTGGAAGACTGTAAGTGTTGCCATCTCAACCGATAGGCCAGTGGAGTATGGGCATCCCCCTAGAGCCGGGTTCCTCAATATTTCCACTTATCAGGGAGCTTTTTCTGAGTCATTTACCTCATAATAATTGAGGGCTTCGGGCTTATTTCCCATTTTTCTTCCCTTCTGTTAACTATGTACAGCGTCATTTGACCGTCTACTGGGAAAAGTGCTATACAAATGACATTTAATTTAATTGAGTCGGTATAGACCCGCAAGGCTCAGATTTATATTATTGGGGTGTTCCAACTCCTTTGTGAGTTCAGGTTTCCGTTCTATCCCATGAGGCTGTTCCGTGACTCCCCTCTGCACCTGCCCTCCCCTGTCCCTCCACCAGCCTTCCTTCTGTGGGACCGCGCCAAAGTGCCGCCCCGCCTGGTGCCCGTCACCGAGGACCACGACCGGATGTACGCCTTGCTGAAGTTGTCAGGGCTGGACTACGTTGCGGTGATGCCCCCTCACATCGCTGGTGTGTCCTACGCCCCAGTCAGCACCATGCTTTTCTGCATACATTGGCCCTATATCCCTGGTCCCAGAGAGCCACGGGACCTCCTGGTTTTGAGCGTTTTCTTTGCGCTTAATTGATCAGTGAAAGCTGTTGATCAAAGTAACTCTCACCAGATTTTCCTTTTACAGAGCTTGCTAATTTTGAGGTGAAAATTAAAAAACAGTGGAGATGCTGTGGCTCTTCAGGACTTTATACATAAATCACCACCATATATACACTCACTGAACACTTTATTAGGAACATTTTTACTTTACAATGACTAAGCACTAAAGGGAACACGGGTTAGTTTCTGTGTGTATTTACATTTACATTTTAGTCATTTGGCAGACGCTTTTAATCCAAAGCGACTTACAAGTGCATAGGTTCTACCACAAGTCAAAGCATCACATCCAGAACTAGAAAAATACACCTGGACTGCTGTTCTAAACATATAGTCGTCATCATAAGTGCTTTTTTTTTTTTTTTTTTGGGGGGGGGGGGGTACTCATAATATCTCATAACTACCAAAGCCAAATGCCACATGCATGAGTGACTTCCGTGGTATTCGTTGAGTGACCTGTCTGGGTGAGAGCTCCTTGTGTTCAGGGTGGAGTGAGAGCTCTTGGTAATATCTCCTTGTGTTCAGGGTGGAGTGAGGGCTGTTGGTAATATCTCCTTGTGTTCAGGGTGGAGTGAGGGCTGTTGGTAATATCTCCTTGTGTTCAGGGTGGAGTGAGGGCTCTTGGTAATATCTCCTTGTGTTCAGGGTGGAGTGAGGGCTCTTGGTAATATCTCCTTGTATCCTACAGATGACCAGCCTTTAACTGAGAAGTACTCCGTGACTGAGGGCATGGTGAAGGGACGTGCCATCTCCAAGTTTGATCTGGGCCACTTCTTTGTCAAGTGTCTTTCCACCTCTGACTGGGACAGGAAGACTGTGGGACTTTGCGGACAGTACAGTTAGGAAACTGTATCTAGGAAATAACACCAGTCAAAAGACCTGTTGTGTTGCTGCCTTAGTAAGTCTCCGCTGGTAATTTTAGAATCTACCTAGTTCACAACTAGATACAGCCATCTATTCTGCCCCAGTGTTAATGTAGTGGTACATTATACCTGGTTTTAAATTTTGATATACATTTTTATATGTCCAAATGCACATAAAAACTGCAGAGCTGCATTGCTTTTTGCTGTCCAACTTTCTATTGTACTAACATTGCTTCAACAACTTCATGTGAATGTACTGTGGGCATTAGATACAAATGTTTTCTCATTCTCATTAATAAACTCACAACTATTTTGTCACAAATGTATCTTGCCTATATTTAGATCACAAAAACTTGAAAATCAACAGATTAACGTAGGTATGTGGAATCATGAACTCTACACTTTTAATATAGCTTATGTACTGTATTACCTGCCATCATGGTATGTTTGAATTATTCAGCTCTGCAATATAAAACAGTGAATTTTGAATTTTTTAATCAAACCAATCTGTATCAAACTCAATTTCATAGGTAGACAATAGCGATGGAACTGCCAAATACTGATTTTTGGTATAGCTACGTTTCAGCAGTTGGGGAACTGAAAATTTGCGGGATGCAAAACTTTCTTTTAAACGGATCATTGATCTAAATTTGTTTCCATTTATTTTCCTTGATTAACAAGCATGCAAATAATCTGACTAATCATTTGGTAGGTAACACACAGCTTCTTCACATTATATTTTTGATGTATGTTGGAGTCATTGTCCTGCTTGAAAATCTGCCATGGACTAAGTCTCAGCTTCCTAGTAGAGACAACCATATTTTCTGCCAAAATTTCCAGGTACTTTGTTGAATTAATTGCGCCGTTGATCTTAAAAAGTGCCCCTCGACCACTGACCGCTAAATATCAAGGACCCACCTCTTTTGCCTTTTTGACACCTATGGTTCTTATTATGAGATTACTTAATAAAAAGACATTGAAAAATGTATTGAAATAAAAGTATATAGACTTTGCTATCTTTTAAAATAATATTGATTATCTGTTTATTATACACTATGCAGCCTTTTTTTAAGGGTGCCAATAATTCTTGAACCCACTGTAAATGGACCATGCCATCAACTAAGGGACCTGTCTAAGGCAGCAGGGAATTCGATTATATTTCTTAATATTTGGATCTCAATAGCACCACCATGTGGTTGGTTTGGGCTAAGCCGTTAAGGGCTGGGGCATGGGGCAAAGGGTAGAGTCTTGATCCTCCTGTCAATTGCCTTTGCCAAACGTCATGACATTGGATCGTCAATGTAAAAGTAACATTTTCTCAGTTTGTGAGCTGAAGTGAAAAGCTAAATTTCACGCTTCAGTATGTGCTGATTTGTAATGTTTCCTTCTTGTGCCCAATATCACTTCCCTGGTGGTCTAGTGGTTAGGATTCGGCGCTCTCACCGCCGCGGCCCGGGTTCGATTCCCGGTCAGGGAATGTTTGTTTTATAATTCTGTTATTTTTTTAACACGAGAAAACTTAACTACTACCCACGATGTAAAATGGAACCGTTTCATAAGTATTGATGAAGGACAGTATGAAAAAATATTGATTAAAATCAACAAGTCTAGTTAACTGTTGTTCACATCACAGTGGGTTAAAATAAATAATGTGAATAAATTGCAAAGTGTCTTATTTCCTGGAGTTCCATTCTATCAGTACATTCTATCTGACAGCATTGTGAAATGTATGGCTACTTCAAAGATTTGATTATACCGTCATTACCTATACCCAACATGTTAAAATGCATAGGTTCATAGGGAGCCCACATGAAATAAAGTATGATGTTTTCTGATATTGCTTAAAGTGTAACTTCGGGGGTGGAGATGCTAGGCTAGCCTATATCCTGTCACAGCATGAATCAAATGCATATATGGGTGAATCACCTGCTGAAAATAATGAATCAACGCTGAAAACGTGAATCACCTGCTGAAAATAATTCTATCGTAGCAGGGAGTGTTTAAAATCATTTTAGATAATGAATCCCTTACAAAAAGAAAAGCTGTAGGCTACACGTGAAATCTAAATGAAAAGTATGAAGATGGGATCAAACCAGGGATTGTAAATGCCGAAAGGTTAGATTTAAAGGTACAATGGGTAAGATTTCTGTGTTAAAACATTGTTACAAGACCATTTTAAATCCCTTCCTATCATTGAAAAAGGCTCACTAACATGTTGACTCACCCTCTGCTCTGCCTGTCTTTATAGTCCTTAAATTCGGGTTTCAAAGTATACAGATGACGGCCCGACACAAATTGGTTCTAAATGCCACAGCCAATGGCGTTTCAACGTCAGCGCTTTTACAGAGAAGGTGGAGGGATAAACAGTGTTGTGGTTTGAAGGTGTTTGTTGCTGCTACATTACATTACAAGGCATTTAGCAGACGCTCTTATCCAGAGCGACGTACAACGACGTACGTACGACGTAGTCTCTTGACCGTTAGAAGTTCGAAATAATCTATTGTACCTTTAATCCAGTTTAGTCTTCACACCTGTGGAGAATATAAAATGGTCCGGATTCTTCATGGTAAGGAGTTTACACGGCTCATGTCACGGCTCAGCCGTGAAAACTCCTTACCAATTAAATAATTTACTTTCTGAAAGGATGTGCTAATCTTCGTTTTTGTCACAGCATTTTCTAAACACGCTATCCTCATACCGCAAACAGTAGGCTACCCGACCCGCAAATGTATATATTAATTTAGCCTACACAGCGGAAGTTATATTGGAAATACCGACCGAGAAATAAGTGCATAACATGACACAATAATTTTCTGAATATTCTAACCAGTAGCAAATGAAAAGGTACGGTCTCAGTTATAAAAGTAAGAGCCCAAACACGCGGTTGGTCGGCACAATGTTAAAATGTAATAGTTGGAATAAAGCAAACAATAAAAAACGTCAAGGGGGAGGGGGCCGCTGGCATTGAGCCAGCATCTTGTGATCTTCACATCGTTCCGATGACGAGTTTTGAAAAGGTATAAAGATTGGAATGACCAAGAGATGTTTAGCTAAAAAAGCATTAAGTTCTGTCTTGTGAATTGCTCTTGTGGACCAGAATAGTATTGCTATAAAAACGTATTATCCACCAGCCCCGGACTTTGACTCTTTTCCCGAGACCTGTTAGTGAGCATGACGCGCCTGAGACTCAAATTGTTTCTTTATGTTTAGTTTGATCTAAAGAGGTGACTATAGTCACTATAGTCTTCTGTTATAATTACTTACACGATTACTTGAAATAACGTCCGCCATGTAAACACATTTGAAGGCTTGCGGGTCAGCGCCTGCGACCAGAACGAAGATCGCTTGCATGCACATCTGCCGGAATAGGTTGGGAGTTTTCACGGTAAAAAATAAATTGTATGTCATTAGCTGGGATTGTGTTGGAGAGCGAAACAGTTAAAAATAAAATGATATGCGTTGGTGATTTTTCTAAAAAGAATAGGCTATCTATATGTAGCCAGCTAGCTAATCAGCATATCTTTTTGCATGTTTTGAAACCGTGATAACATAAATTGTCTCATTTCTCAGGTGGAAAATGTGTTCGCCTAGCCTGTCACAAATAGCTACCTACGCCCACTAGCTTGCTTTACGAAAAGATTACAACTTTGTTACAGCTGCGAAGAACACGTGTACATATGAAATTACTGTCTTTCTGGGTGTTTTAGCCATGCAATGCATGCATCTTATTGATAACTAACAGTTTGTTAGTTGACCGTTTCTTCATTAGATCGGATCAGATTAGATCAGGCATTTACGAGGTTGTGTAATTCATAGTACATAGGCTAATGTGCTTCTCATAACCTGATAAACATTATACTATATAACATAGCCTATATTGAACATGTTATGATATGAAATTTAGTCTTTGCGTCGATCAAATAATACCTACTGCTTTCTCTTAGATAGGTGATGATAGGTGAGGTTCACAATGTAACCAACCGTTACGTTCATTATAGCGTTGTGGCGGGTTCAGTGAAGGTTCGCGTGCCTACGTCCGTGCGTTTACCGAAAGTTTAGATTCACCTCAGCCTTATGTGAGGAAGCTTATGTGTAGTGTTGATGCAAGAACTGCAATCCCCCACAATGCATAGCCGCGCATGCGCAGTGTGTTCGGCGTCCGACTTGAATTGCAGGCGGGAAGGAAAACGAACAGATGAAATGTCGTTTGCTTAGTATCATTATGCGTCTAACTTCTTATACTGGTTTTTACACTGCATTATTTATTTTTCAATATTAATGTTTTATCCGACGCCGTTCACAGTCATTGGATCTGTTTTTATAACCAGGAATCTGGTTATTTAGCCAACCGTTCAAGTACTAATAAGGATACCAATCCAATCTTCATGCACTGGTGGTGAGTAAGTTAGCTGAATGTCGTACACTAGCCGCAACGTTAGAGTAACGTTAACTTATAATAATTTATATCATGACCGAACTCGCTAAAACTATGCATGATGTTACAACCATCGTTCGACCAATGTAGGAACTGTTACGTTAGTTAACCTAGCTAGCTATGTAACCCAGCTCTGTGCAACAATTGAAGATGACGATGTAGTTAACGCAGCTAGATAGCTTGCTAGCCTGTTTACTTTCTAGCTACGTTAGTTGCTTGTTAGCCAGCGAACGTTATTTAGCGAGAACTCTGGTTCAAACTCGTTTAGCTATTTAGAATTTTATCAAGTTTTGTGTTCGTTTCCCAATAACTACAAGGTGGTGTGGTGTTTGTGCGAAGCAAGTATAGCAGGTTTGCTATCAATTCCTTATTTCAGTTTTACGTAATAATATAAACATCCCCTTGTGTTCTGGGATCGATGGGGGGATATATGCGGAACACAGAACCTTAAGGTGCACACAACTAGTGTTCCTCGCGAGACTAATACTTTTCCCAATGCCTGTGTAATGTTTAAAATCTTTTGTTTGATTTGATTCATACTGTACACTACTGCACTCTTTAGACATAATTCCAAATGATATTATAGAGTACGTGATTCTGGGTAACCATGCTACTGTCAGGTAGGCTAACACAGGCATTTCTTGTTAAAATGCACTGTTTATTTTCTCGAGTTGAGTGCAACAATAATCTTACCCCATAAATTATTCCATCAATTATTATTTTTTACTTTTTTTTTTTTACAGTGAGTTAATGAACTTGAATATATGAGTGTGTTGGCAGAAAAACCTACATTTGTGATAATATTTCTAATACAATTGATTAATTGGGGAGTATATTTGTTGGAGGCATACTATACTTATTTATACGCTATTGTACGCTAATAAAATGAAATAACTTAATTAATTTCAGTTCGTTTTGCGAATTGATGCTGGTTTGTTACAACTTTCATTACCTAAGCGCTTTTATGGTATTTGTCACCAGCTTTATTCTCAAGATGTACAATCCAATGATTTCATGTCTGTGACCTTGGAATTGGGTGTATTGACACTGGCGGAGTATCCGTGTGATCTCTGAAGATTTGCACAGATTTCATGTGATTGGGTGATTTCATGCTGACTGCACGGGCCCTCAGCATCATGTCCGCCCTAATTCTGCGTCCCGTTCCCCCCAAGGTTGAGAATGACGGGCAAGGGCCTGAAACGCAAGCTCCTGGAGGGTCCTGAAGGGGGCGCCGTTGTGTACGAGAGCCAGCGGCAGTTGGTGCTGGACATCTCTCTGGACAAGTTCCAGCACTGTGGAATGCTGGCCGAGCCCAGCCTCCTACGATCGGTGCTCATCGGCAACACCCTGCGGCAGATCCAGGAGGAGATCCGTCTGGAGGTCGCGATGGGCCAAGTCCCGGGGGCCCGTCCCCTAGGAGAGGCCCCCCTCGGGAGCCGCCCGGCGGGCCGGGAGGACGCAGGCGAGGACTGGACAGCCCTGTCCTCGGAGGAGGACTTCTCCTTGTCTTCGGCCGTCTCCTCCATCCTCAAGGACCTGGACACGGTCATCGACGGCGGCCCAGGGGGCGGGCGCACGCCCCTGGGGTCCATCGAAAACCTGCAGGAGGGCGGGGCGGGGCCGCGGCGGGCGGGGCCGCGGGGGGAGGCCGCCGTCTTCGGGAGCCTGGAGGTCATGCGCTCCAGCTACCTGCGCGACGTGGCGCTGGACGACCTCTTCCTGGACATCGACACGTCGGCGTGCGAGCGGGACCTGCCGGGCCTGCCCTCTCCCGCCGGCTCGCCGTACGGCCACGGCCTCAGCGCACGCGACGGCAGCGACCTGGAGCACATCATGGAGATACTGGTGCGCTCCTGAGACTTTCACTTCTAATCATCATTACAAGACGTGAGAACTGGACAAGACTGAAAAGGGCACAAATGCGTTCAGGTCGTCTTGTTGAAAATAAGAAGTAATGCAATATATGATATATGCAGGTATTTAGAAGCAGAGCAATTAATGTATGCAAGGTTTGGATAAGTGAAAAATATGAATTTACTCTTATACTGGTATAACCTACATAATTTTTTATATATGAGATGTTTAGGGATAGCAATCGTGTGCCTTTTAAGACCTGTAGTTAGTATTTTGGCAGTTGGTTCCTTATTCCTTGCTAAAGAGGCTTTATTTAAGATGGATCATGGATTCTTCAGTACGAATGTGGTGAGCTTTCTGAATCAAACGTAGAACAGAGACTGAATATTCAAAGTGTCTCTGTCATCAGGATGTTTGTTTGTGGACGTGGTTGTGTCAGGGTCTCAAGAAAGATTCTTTGTTGGCTGCACAGGAAGAAAAATGGCGAAAAACTAGACTTGTCTTCTGTGAAGATTTAGGCTCTGCATTTGACCCGTGACATTTCTGTTGACCATAGAAAAAATGAAACGTACTGAAATAGGGTAAAAATATTATGGAGATATTTGAACCCTTCACGCTATATGTACAAATTATTGCCAGTTTAACATACTGCTGTGGATGCATGAATACAGCCGTGAAATATATTTATTGTTATATTTTCACAGTATATTGCAGTATATGGCCTTTGAGTGAGGAGGCTGGCCCTGCTTTCAGATGCCACCCGCTTCTGTGAGTGCAGTTTGGGCAGTGGCCAAATACAGCAGCCACTACTCTGTTTACAAGAGCCCTCCTCTCCCTTCCTGTAGAGTGCAGTCTGCAAAATTTTTTTAATCCAATCTGTCCAATCTCAAATTGAACACCTCCCCCTGCTTCAACTTCTCTGATGTTGAGACACTTAATATTAGTCTATATATAAGTCCAGTATTTTAATCAATGCGATTATCTCAGATGGTAACACCTACCTCATTTGCACCTTCCATACCCTCTTGCCACTGACATCAGCCAGCAGGGCTGAGTCACACAGCTGCATAAAGATCTAAGTTTCTCTCACTCCTTGTTGGTGTGCAACTGGTGAACCCCCCCCTCCCCCCTTTAAAAGTGGGTGTTCCCTGAATGGGCCTGGGAACATGGCCAGTTTTGGTGGGTGTGTCACTGGTCTCTCTCCAGGGCAGTTTTCTTTGTATTAGGCCAGGGATACAAATTGATACTAGCATTCGTTTCTTTTCACTGGCTAGCCATTATTTAAGTCGATGGTGTGTGTTTGGCACACGTCAATTCCATTCTGAAATGGCCGTTTTATTTCGTTTGTGCTCTCTAACCTTGGCTTTGGCTCATATTTGCATAAAAACGGTTGTGTTTGAGTTGCGGTGTGTTCTGTATTATTAATGCCGAGGCTTCCAATTATAACTGTTCGGCTTCAGTTTCATCCCGTTCAATTTGCACTTTGTACGGACATTTCTTCTGCGGCTTTGCAAATGTCTCAATATAATGGTTCACATACCACGTTGGACTAGAAAGCCAGTGTCGTTTCCAGTTCGGCCATGTTGAAGTACCGCTTTTCTTTCTCAACAATGTCATTGGCTGATTAGTCAGTTTCTATTAATACGAGGGGAAAAATGTTAATATGAATATGTAACATTTTGGTTTTATGTCACGCTGTGCTATTTATAAGCAACATTGTCACATTTTAGAGCATAAATGGTATGTGATCTGTATTTTTATGGGTAACTTGGTACAGATGGCAATGTAATGAAAATCTGACTATTTTAAATGTAGTTATTTTGAAAATGGCACATTTATTTGAAACCTCTGCAATGTTACTTTACACTGCTAAGCATGACTTTCTACATGTTTAGATGAAGTTAATTTGTAATTATTTATTACACTGACTGATAATGTTTGAGATTTAAATTATTTTGTGCAACTAAACACCTCTTTTTGACATGCTCACAAGAGCAGATGGAAAATGTTGCGCCTTCACAGGAGAATGGGGAAAGTATGAAGTTACGGTGAAGTATGTTGTCTATGCAAACACTACAAAGTGTTAAAATGCTCCTGTTGTAATAACTTTTGTAATTAAAATCATGTACACTGAATAAGCTGTATGAATTGTGATCTTTTTGACGGATGTGGTGGAAGGGTGAGCTCAGTGCTGGGAGATTTAATGCTGGGAAAAAATCTAACTGTACTATCCATTGACATTTATTTTACTTGTAGCAGATTAAGTTCCTAATTAATTTTGAGGCCGATAGAGTCGTTCCTCAAGACCCGGTCTATCATAATGGCATCGCATTTTACCTCCATCAGCGTGGCGTAACAACAACCGCGGCTCAACTGCACTATATAAAGGAAAATAAATTGGGAGGGACAACAGCCATTTCGCTATGGCAGTCACATCAAATATAGAGGGACCGAAAGCACAAAGATCCCACGGTAAAAGCATAGACTAGAAAGCATCGAGATATACGTATATGAGAGGGTAAAAGCCAGCGGATGGCCGGGTCACGTGCTTGCAAAACTTTCACTGGGGCATCCGGCGGCTGCGACAGATTTTAAATGATGTGCCGACGCCGCCCACCCGGCGCATCGCAGGCGTGCAAATTTTATTTTTTTCTTAACTTTTATTTGTAATGGGTAAGTTGACTGAGCACGCATTCTCTTTGGTAGCAACGTCCTGTTAATGCACCCCCAAGTAGCCTAACGTGCATGTCTTTGAATGGTGCGAGGAAACCGGTATTCCCGGAGGAAACCCACACAGACGCCCCCTCCCCCCACTATTTCAGTTAAAACTACAAACACCATCGCCATAGTAGACTTATGACCTCATTCCTACCCCATGGATACATTAAACCACTACTATTTAAAGTTCTCACACCACCTACCCGTAGACCTGTGTGTGTAACAACCGCCTTCAGGTTTGTCAGTTTACAAGAAAGTTAAACATTTACAGATGAAGCTTGCGTCTATATTCACTTTCCTTGTAGACTCTCCCCATATTAGATCAACTAACTGCTTGTATATATGCCTCAATTAGAAACTGAAGGATGACCATTGAAATACAAGCTTAAATCCCTGCTTGGCGGAGACAAACTGGTGGCCCCAATTCTGTTATATTGAGACAATCAACAGTGCACGTCGCTGCAATTACATTACATTACATTACTGCACAAATTCACACCAGTGCCTCATGGTGGCAGTAAAAGCTAGTTCATAGGCAATCACTGTGGTTCAAGAGCACATTACATGTGATTTTTGGCCTGCTGTTTCGCACAAAATAGTAGAATGACAATTATTTTGGGTTAATGGTTGGAATTTATATAGCGCCTTTATCCAAAGTGCTGTACACAGTTGAGGCTTCTTATTCACCCATTCATTCACCCACCAACGGTGACCGGCTGCCATGCAACGCACTGACCAGCTCATCAGGAGCAATTGGGGGGTAGGGGTCTTGCTCAGGGACACTTTGACACACCCAGGGCGGGTTCGAACTGGCAGCTCTCCAACTGCCAGATGACCGCTCTTACCACCTGAGCCAACGTCGCTTACAATCATTACAAAGTCAATGTTCAATCAATTTAACATCTAACATAACACATGGGGTACAGTGCTAGATATTTTTCCATGCTAAGAAAGTAGGGGAAAAAAAAGTAGATCCTTATTGATCTTCAAAAAATAACAGCTCAACTACAGTAGCAATGATTGCAGTATTACTGCAGTTATAATGCAGTTTCACGACTTAATTTGCAGTATGCATGTAGTAGAACTCTTTTTTCCCTGCATTTAACTGCATTGTACTTCAGTTAAACTACAGTATTGTTTTGCAGTAGCTGCAGTCATTTTTGGAAGGGTAGCCATACTGTTAACCTTGGTAAGGTACACTGCGTAAATAATTCCATATATCATAGTTCTTTTTCAAGTGACATTTGCCCTTTTACTTCACCCCATGACTGGGTGTTGTCCTACAGTGTAAACTCACATACAGCTTTGTTTTTCCTGTTTGGATGCTTCCAACATTGTTTCCATTTTTTAAAAATGAGTTCATAAAAGTCTTTATTAAACATAACCCAAACTTGCAATTTATTTGCAAAATGTAACTAAATACATTCAATACACCATTAATAAGTCTATTTACAATGGTTCATTGAATTAATTCATTTTGAATTACATTAATGGCATTTGTATGTTGGCATTGTGATATTTAGTCAGTGAGTAGGTTTCAGTCCATTTTGAATTTTCCCCGGCAGATTTTCCTTCGGTCAGATTGAGGTCAGTTAAGTGGAAGTTTAATCCATTTGTACTCATGTACAAAATAATTACTTTAAGGAAATGACACGTGTTTTCTGTTCACCCACACTTTTCCAGTACTTCAGCATTGCAAAGGCTACTAAACCTGTTCTAAAACCACAATGAACAAAATCATTTGGCTAATACATACAGTGCATAACTTACATTTGCATGACCTAACTTGTTCCAAACATAAACTGACTACACCCTTCTTTTTTGATCAAACTATGGACTGAACAACAAACAACAAAAAATAGAACTTAAATAACATAAACCTTTAACACAGTATAAAGCACAATGCTGGACTGAATTCAGCTATAATGACACATGGTCATAAAACCTATATGTGCTTTATGATGGAAATGGTCCGACAGGAACCAATGGACCATCAAATGCAGAAAGAAATAAAATGGTAATCCATTTTAAAGTGCATTTTGCACATACATGCATTTAAATAAAATCCTACGTTTATGTAACGTTACAACCAATGAGATGACGCACAAATAATCTGACAAAAACAATGTCTTCATCTCACACCAATCTACCAAAGCCCAAAGTATAAACTATGAAGGGATTATTATTATGTTTCGAGTACAATTAATGTTAACATTATGAAAACAAACAAGAATGGACCTTGTTTGGCCTGCAGAACACGCCCAATTGTTTGGTGCTGCATGTCTTCCAGTCCATCTTTTACAGTTGTTATTTTGGAAGATTAAAGGCACAATAGGTAAGGTTTTTGTGTTAAAACATTGTTACAAGACCATTGTAAATCCCTTCCAGGCATTGAAAAAGGCTCAACGACACATTGACTCCCCTTCTGCCTGTGTTTATAGGCAGAAGGTGGGGGGGGGGGGGTTCAATGTCAGCGCGTTCACAGAGAAGGGTGAGGGATAAATATTATTGTGGTTTGAGGGTGTTTGTTCCTGCAAGTCCGAAATTACCTTTTGTACCTTTAAAGGCATACATATAGCTTCAGATGTATATGCGTTACCCTTTCTGCCATGTACTGTATATAACCACATTCGACTAATGAAAGCTGTAACTCACAGACCTGTCCATGAACTTTGCACAGCTATACGGACTATGTTTTCCTTCTGCACAGGTTGTCCTGCCATAGTGGGGTTTGTCTGCCCTGCCTGCACAAAATTGATAAGCTTTGGCACGTCTGTGTTGTGGTTGCACAGAGTGAGGATGGTTCATCAGCTCTGTATGCAATTGGCCCACTGCACTTGCAGTGGTGTGTCTGTCCTGTCCTGGCTGTGTGTCTGTCTGTCCTGGCTGTGTGTCTGTCTGTCCTGGCTGTGTGTCTGTCTGTCCTGGCTGTGTGTCTGTCCTGTCCTGGCTGTGTGTCTGTCCTGTCCTGGCTGTGTGTCTGTCTGTCCTGGCTGTGTGTCTGTCTGTCCTGGCTGTGTGTCTGTCTGTCCTGGCTGTGCGTCTGTCTGTCCTGGCTGTGTGTCTGTCTGTCCTGGCTGTGTGTCTGTCCTGTCCTGGCTGTGTGTCTGTCTGTCCTGGCTGTGCGTCTGTCTGTCCTGGCTGTGTGTCTGTCTGTCCTGGCTGTGTGTCTGTCTGTCCTGGCTGTGTGTCTGTCCTGTCCTGGCTGTGTGTCTGTCTGTCCTGGCTGTGTGTCTGTCCTGTCCTGGCTGTGTGTCTGTCCTGTCCTGGCTGTGTGTCTGTCCTGTCCTGGCTGTGTGTCTGTCCTGTCCTGGCTGTGTGTCTGTCTGTCCTGGCTGTGTGTCTGTCCTGTCCTGGCTGTGTGTCTGTCCTGTCCTGGCTGTGTGTCTGTCTGTCCTGGCTGTGTGTCTGTCCTGTCCTGGCTGTGTGTCTGTCCTGTCCTGGCTGTGTGTCTGTCCTGTCCTGGCTGTGTGTCTGTCCTGTCCTGGCTGTGTGTCTGTCCTGTCCTGGCTGTGTGTCTGTCCTGTCCTGGCTGTGTGTCTGTCTGTCCTGGCTGTGTGTCTGTCTGTCCTGGCTGTGTGTCTGTCTGTCCTGGCTGTGTGTCTGTCCTGTCCTGGCTGTGTGTCTGTCTGTCCTGGCTGTGCGTCTGTCTGTCCTGGCTGTGTGTCTGTCTGTCCTGGCTGTGTGCCTGTCTGTCCTGGCTGTGTGTCTGTCTGTCCTGACTGCGCAGAGCTGCAATAATGTTGTGGGACTACATTTCCTAGCTTCACAGGATTCACTTGCCGTCACAGAGCTGGTTTTGATTGTAAAGGGCCATCACAGAGCTGGTTTTGATTGTAAAGGGCCATCACAGAGCTGGTTTTGATTGTAAAGGGCCATCACAGAGCTGGTTTTGATTGTAAAGGGCCATCACAGAGCTGGTTTTGATTGTAAAGGGCCATCACAGAGCTGGTTTTGATTGTAAAGGCTCCCGGTCACTCAGCCCTGCTGTCATAGTGCCATAGGCTGAGCGGACTGAGGAGACAGACGGCCCCTATCGGTTGATCGAGTTGTAGGACGTCTGAGATCTGGGGTCCAGGGGCTTGCTGGAAGCCCTTTCCATGTCCGGCTGGTCGCTGGGGGTCCTCTCCACGATGGGCTCTTTGTCGTCATCCTCTTCCTCACAGCGGGAGAGCTGGAAGAAGGCTGTCAGCCCCTGCAGGTCCGCCAGCTTGTGAAAGGTACGCAGGACCAGGAACATGACCATCAGTCCCACGAACAGGTAAACTGCGGGAGACATACAAGCAGACACAGTGGCAGATGAAACACCCAGGCTTCAATAACTAAAATAACATTTGAGATGCATTTAAAAATCTGCTCCCATCAGGTTTAAAAGGCGATGTTGTTGGAACCTCAAACAAAAAGCAACAGGAAGTGTCTCTCAGCCTCACCATACACTGCACAAAAGCAAGAAGTAGAAAAAATGTATTCTTCACTTTCTGCTGTACCTGTTTTCTTCCAAAACAGAAGTAGGTTTAATCTTATTTTTGGTTGGAACAATTTCCAATAGCACTGAATGCAATCTGAAATTGCACATATTTTAATTTGTCATCACCCATTCCACCACAAATAGGCCAACATGCAAAAGCCTTGTGTGTACCCTGTGATACAGTAGCTTGCAGAACCACATTTTGCACTGATATACTGAAACCGATTACTGCAGGTTGAGCTTATCAGCCTCACACATCACACCTCAGGTAATTTGGCCCACTCCTCTATACAAAACCTCTTTACCTCTTTGGTTTTTCAGTGTCAATACGAGGGTTCGATATGTCCCAATGTGTAAAAATCACATCAATGTATGTACAGCCTCGGGAGCATCTGTACAAGCTGCTTGTCGGTTATTTGAAGTGTACTTTCTTACTTTACCTTAAACCACAAATCCCAGGTCCCTGTAATGCTGACAGACCAGTAGAAACTGGTCATGTACACAATAACTGCCTGCGGCAAAAAGTTTTCAAAAGATCCTATAAAGTCAACTGTCACATTAATACTAGGCTATTCAATGATAAAATACATACATTTTGTGTACTTCAACTCTTGGTTGAAGCCAAGCCTACTGTACCTACCCCTGCTATTCGATTGTCTTAAGTTCGCCACTATATGAAAACTAGGACAAAAATCGGTTTGTTGAATTAATTCATTTTTTCATATCCCCTTTTTCATCTCATTTCATGAGCCGCCAGGCTTAATTTCATTTCTACCAGTTTACCATAAATGTATTATACCTGCCTCTGGCTCCACTGAGATCCGTTGTGTAGGAGAAGTAGTAACAGAAACTATCATCAGTTCCTCAGTGAAAACTGACGCCAACAGGACAGGAGAAATTCCCCTCACACAGAACCAAATCAACTAGTACTTAGGGACGAGTTAATACCAAGGAAACCTATGGAGGAAACCACAATGTGTCTTACATTCGTGTGTTGAGTTATTTATATTGAGTCCCACTAAATGAGTTCCCCATTTTAAAGAGAGTGAAGGGAAGTGAAAGATCCTGGCATTAAAAGTTAAACCACAGTGAGAGCAACAGCCTTTCACAGGCAAACGTAGTTTGTTCTACTACTGACTGTTCAGGCTGTCGGTGGTTTACTGGATATTAGGAATCATTAATCAATGAGGATTTCAAGCAGAATTACACCATAAAACGGTGTAAACGGTAAAACGTCAACAGGAAATGGAAATGATAGGAAATGGAAAATGAATGGGCATTCCATGAGGAATAGTCTGTGTTTATAGGCCTACAGGTAACTTCCAGTTACCCAGGGGATATTAGGCAAACACACCTGTAAATCTTTCAGTAAAAGTGAACCAGCATCAACTTTAGCCTCAGCTAACAATTACACAAGGAAACCAATTTCCCATCTTCGCAAACGAGGACTATAGGTCAACAAGGACAGCGGGTTATTCTAGACCAATTCCACTAGGAGTTCAAACAGTGACTTAGACTAGGCAGTGGCCGATCCACACACTATTTACACTTAGAAGAGGGAGAAACAACCATTCTGAATAACAACATTCCTAACCAAGTGGAGGAAGGAGGATTCCTGATACTAATAACTGGCTACATGTGTTTGGGGCTGCTGGGTGGCTCATCTTGTGAAGACACTGTCTTATTGCATGGATGGGCCTCATTATCTGTATTGAATCCAGACTGTGCCACTGCCACTGGGTCAGTAGCCCAGCAGGGCAATGCATAATTGGATAATCTAGCAGCTGTCTATCATGGTAGCTACCTGATCAGATTTTCACCAGGGGGTAAATGAATCCACTAATACACCTACATGGGTGTCTACTGAGGACCCTTTCTGATATGACACTCTTAATTTAATTTAGGAAAAAACACAAACCATCATTAAGAAAATGCACTCAACTTTTGGCCTATTTGGTCTTGATTCTAAAACAAGAAACATTAAATAAAGTAACGAAAAAGTTTAAATGCTGACAGCACTACAATGAACAAAGAGTTAATGGTCTCTCCTTTTTACTCAGATTTCCAAAACATTCCAAGGTCTTACTGTTTAGGAAATCCCCGTATGGTTTACGCGCCTCTAGCAAATGTGCCAGCTTGTCTGCCACTTCCTACTGTTGCTCAGAATAATAACTTGCATCCTTCTTGGGTTGGGTTGTGCTTTCCATTCTACATGATGCAGTGCCATGAATGAGCCTGGCCAGAGGAACGCAGCGCTGTACCACTGCAACCTCGGACTGCAGGCTGTGCCGATGCTCCCAGGCCGGCGCCTAGACTGGGCCGTGAGGGTCCCTCACCCCCTCCCCACTCACCCATGACGGAGATCTTGTACAGCGAGCGCAGCCTCTGGCCGGGCTGCTCCCCGGGGACGTAGTCGCCCAGGCCGATGGTGCACAGGGAGATGAAGCAGAAGTAGAAGGCGTCCAGGAAGGACCAGGTCTCCTCGATGGACGAGAAGACGATGGCCGGCACCACCAGGAAGCACAGCACCATGACCGCCAGCAGGCCCAGGAAGTGCAGCGAGGCGGCCGTCCCGGGGAGGCAGCCGGTCTGCCGCTTGCACAGGTCGATGGGCCAGTAGGTGAACAGGTGCATGAGCCTGTGCACGCAGGCGGTCAGCACCAGCATGGTGAAGGGGACCCCCAGGAGGGCGTAGACGATGGAGAAGGCCTTGCCAGCGTCCGACAGGGGCGTGGTGTGGCCATACCCTGAGGGAGAAGGGACACGGAGCTACGTCAGCCGCGACACACACGGTCATGAGAACACACGCCAACGCCTTTAAAGGATCAACATGGGGGTTGGTCACACTTTAAAGATTTTTCTATGCAATTTGCACAAGAGGGCATTGAAGAAACACAATTAAAGAATTAAATTCTCCAGTTTTGGAGAAGAGTTTTTTAAATTATCGTCCTATTTTCAATGAGTTGAGACTGTTCTCATCATAGTGCGTCACGCAAGGATAACCACTCCCCTTATTCCTATAACTCGTGACCCATAGTTTGTGCCGCTGGCCTCCAGGCAAGAAAATGCAAATATTTGACAAATATTTGAAAGAAAATGCAAATATTTGACAAATATTTGAAAGAAAATGCAAATATTTGACAAATATTTGAAAGAAAATGCAAATATTTGACAAATATTTGCCATTTAAGGACCATTAGACTATTTCTGGTTATATTGATTTAACTAGCTAGCTAACGTTGCTTTCATAAGGTGACATAAGGTTAGCTTGCTAGTTTGCTTTCATAAGGACATTATAGTTGTGGGTTTATCTTAACTTGGCTAGCTGGCCAGCAAAAAATATTATTAGATAGGTCAGCTCGAGAAAATTCAAGTCTCCCAAGATGATCACGTATCATGGAGGTGTGGAAAGTGGGAGCACGGTCTGTCAATCATAGCTAATTGACAGTTCTCATTACCACGCCCAGACAGTTTGGGTGAACTTTTATAGTTGGAAATTTAGGCTTAGAAAAATAGACTGCAGACTGGCTGTGCTTTCTGTACACTTGCATGGGTGCGGATTAATTCAACAGCAATTATTGAAACAGAAATTAGACATAGACATTAGATTTACATTTTGGGAATACTTTTGATTATGTTATCAGAGTACGGACCGGGCTCTAAAAATCCAGCATTCCTTCCAGACATGAGCTTAATACTATAAACACCCACATAACTGAGCTATATGGCAACAGAGGGGAGGGCAGTTACATGGAAGGTCTGACAAACCGGGAAAAATGGGGGGAAACCACAGTAGTTGGTATAATTTCAAAAGCTGAATATGCAAAAATGAATTAATGCAACTAGTTTTGTCCCAATTTTTTCTTTATTTCACAAACAACAGAGCAGGTACAGTAGTCCTAGATTGAATCAAGAGCCCAAGTAAGGACATGCACATTAATGTTAATGGAACTTTACCAGGCTGTCAATCTTGATTAGAAACTGACGTTAATGTTTAAATGAGCAGGTTGGATAATCCAGTAGTCACCAGAGGCACTTATACCAACGTTTATTGCACTTCCTAAAAACACCTTGGTTAGCATGTGCAGTCAATGAGTTTGTGGTTTGAGACCAAATCATGTTTCCTTGATTGATTAGCAACAGTTAACAACTTGAAGCACATGACAGCTCTAGCCATCACGGGGTTGATAATTCAATTTGTATAATTTTGCATTTTTCAAGGAAGAGACAACCCCCCCCCCCCCCCCCCCCTCCCCCCACCGCTTTGTAACCCAATTTAGACTTTTCATTTGTGTCTCTTAAGCCTCCGTGGTACCATTCACATGAAGAGCAGCTGCTACATGTTCATTCCTTACATGTATTAACCAATGAGCCAGTTATTTTCTGTACTGTAAGCCAGTCAATACTACAGAGGCTAGCACCCACCAGATACAACTGAAGGCAAAGGACTCAAGAAGTTAATGCAGCCATTCCAATCGATTATTTTTCTCCTCTTTTTTTATTGTAGTCGAGGCCTCTCAGTGGCATACCTTTTTAGCACAAAGGAAACCATGCAGCACAGACTTTTGCAATTGAACTAGAACGAGAGTGCCTTTTTAAGAGGACATTATTTGATACCACCCTGCTCTAAAGCAAGACTCAAAGAGTTTTGTAAACCCACTTTTACAAATGAATACTTAAGCTTCAAACAACGTAGTACCACTGAAAATCTGGGGGGAAACAACCACTTTGTTTGCTGAAATTGAAGATCAAAGTGGAAGTCACTCAAGCCTCTAATGTATTCAGGAGACGTATACCTCCTGCTCCAGCAGGTAAAAGCAGACATGAGGAGCCTTCGGTCTGTGTCTCAAACTGAAAGGACAGCATTATATTACTGGAGTACTGCAATTGTGCTCGCTGAGAGTGGCCTCATAACTGAACAAAAGCCACACTGTGCACCACTTCAAAAGCACAGGCCAATCTTGTTATAGTTGGGGGGGTTGGAAAAATAAATTGGACAGAATATTCATTCCCAAAACCAAGCCCCTTACTAGCCTTGGAAAAGTGAACCAGCACATATCACTCATGTGTAATGTGGTCCACGCAATGTTTTTAAATCTGTAAGGTGAACTGAAAGCCCTGCGGACACAACAATGACGTGATCACAGGTTCAGTTCTGAAGTGGAATCCTATGCCGTTATTACCCCAAGGCACTGCCCACACTAATAACAGGGCTTGTGTTCACACTGCCATGCAAGCTAGCGCATGTGTGCCAACTCACCATGCAAACTCCTTTCACACCACCTCCCTGGACATGCACTATGACTCAAAATAACATTTGTTCAGTAAATCAAATGAAAGCAACCTCACTTTATTGTAGAACTGTTTTCAATCTTTACATTTGTCTGACTGTCCAAGCATGGTAACTGCAATAGTTTTAGGAATGTATGAGGTTAGCAACAAAAAAAAGAATTATACAGTATATATACACTGAGCACTTTATTGGGTATTAATTAGACCTATTTTAGGTCTTCTGCTGCTGTAGCCTATCCACTTAAAGGTTTGACGCATTGTGTCTTCAGAGATGCTCTCCTGCATACCACTGTTGTAATGTGTGGTTATTTGTGTTACGGTCACTTTCCTGTCAGCTAGTCTGGCTGTTCTCCTCTGACCTCTCTCATTAACGTGTTTTTGCCTGCAGAACTGCTGCTCAGTGGATGTTTTTGTTTTCTTTCCTATTCTGACATTTGGTCTGAACAACAGCTGAACCTCTTCACCATGTCTGCATGCTTTTAAGCATTTAGTTGCAGCCACATGGTTGGCTGATTAAATATTTGCATTAAGAAGCTGGTGTACAGGTCTACCCAATAAAGTGGATACAGAGTGTATATACATACACACTGGCTAAATAAAAAAATTTAAGACTTTTTTATTCCCAGTGGGAAGAAAAAGTTAAAGAAGTTTTGCTGCAAGGAAATGACACTTCACCGACAGGCAACACAGCTGTGTGGTCTATTGGGATACACAGCCCTGAAGTAAAACATGCATATAGTATTTACCATTTGATCAGTGTGATAAATCAACTGTAAAATACATCTGTAATCAGTAAGTCACTTCCTCAATCTCTCTGCCACCTCAGTCATGCAGTTCTGCTCTGTAGTCACACCTACGTTTCTACACCTCCGCACAAGGACTTTTTTCCCCCACATTTGCTGCAACAACATTTTTTATTCCAATTTCCAATTTTGTTCCAAAATGTTCTCACCTGTCAGACATATAATTTATCATTTGTCCTGTTCTGGACTGTAGAAAACCTAGAAAGAGTAGGAACTGGGAAGGGGGAGGTGGCTGATATTAGAGATATAAATGTGTGTGTGTGTGTGTGTGTGTGTGTGTGTGTGTGTGTGTGTGTGTGTGTGTGTGTGTGTGTCAACATGGGTTGCCTGGGAAACATCACATTGGCATACCTCATACATTAAAACTGGTCTCACACCTATGGACATTATGTGAGACATCCTTGGCCATACCAGAATAAAGTGGAGCTAGGCCATTACCAGTTATGTAATTTGGTTTAATTACTGCCTAGTCTCTCCCCTTGGTAGCTCACAAATATTTCAATAACAACCAAAGCTGTCACTCCTCAAAGTTCTCAAAATATGTATTCATTACCTTCATTACTGCTCACCTGGAGGGTTACTTTACATATAACCTTAAAAAGACATGTTGCAGACTGACCTGAACCAAAAATAATATAAAAGTGAAGAAACTAGTATCTGTCAGATTTCTCTTGGCCCATGCATACTTAATGAATGTTCTGGGGACATGAGAGTCCCCCTCCCTAAAACTACAGAAAAAATGTACATTTCATCCTGGGTCTTTTCCAGAATATTCTGCTGGTCTTGGCACAGTCTTGGCAGTCTTCCAGTGAATGATAGAAGATACCAAACCACAGTCTTTGGATTACCTTGGGAGAACACACCTTTCGGAAAAATTAAATACATGCTGACAATGATGGATGACTGTAACATGTGGCCTCCTTTTGAAATGAGTCTACGTGAGAAACGCAGACAAACAAGCAGGGCAGGGTCACATAAACTAACATGCAAATTAAACAAGACCATAATGGACAAACAAATACCTGAGGACTCATGACAAATAGTCCAGCCAAAGGCAAACATGAAACATATCTGTACAGTAGGGCTGGACGATATGGACAAAATCTTCTATCCTGATATAGGTAATTTAATATCTTGATTACAAGAAAACATGCTATATATAATGTTATTAAATAAATAAATAGTCTATATAAAATAACCACATAAAGCCTATTTTTGTATACTCCTGTGTGAATTATATACTTGACAAATGAAACGTACTGAGTATTTTCTCATTTTATGAAGAACTTTAGAGCAAAATGAACATAACAGTTTCAAGTGAAGCTAAAAAGAAAAACAGAGCCTACAATATGAAAATGTGCAATATCAAAGTTTCACAGTTTCAAGTATAGCAGCAATTAGGGTTGGGCCACATGGACAAAATCGAAGATCGATATTTTTGACCAAATACCTCGATATTGATATTGCGACAACATTGTGGGGATGATACTGGTGCTTTCACAATATATTTACACAATGAGATTTTTTATAAATAATCATCCGTAATGTGGATATAATAACTAAGTGGGTAAAGGCCAATAATAGAACAGTCTAGTATGCTCAGAAAATTACATCACATCACTTTAATGCATCCTTTAAAACCAGGAAAAGACAACACTTCTGCTATATCACGATATTACGATATCCAAAATCTAAGACAATATCCAGTTTCATATCACAATATCAATATAATATCAATATATTGCCCGCCCTACTGTACAGTCGTTTTTTCTAGGTCTCAAAACAGTTGTTTTCATTTTCCCTTGTAATTGTAGCGAGACATACCTCTACAAACAGTGCATGCCTGCAATTCTGTCTAACAAAAAGCATATTAAAGGAGAAGAAATTAGCCATGATACCCTATTTCCAACTCTTTCCTCACCTGTAACATCTCCAAGCATCCCGTTACACACACAAATGACATGGTTTAAATTTAGACAGAGATTTACAAGAGGGTCCTCTTCACACTTGTTACTGTGTGCACTTTGTTGTACGTCGCTCTGGATAAGAGCACCTGCTAAATGCTTTGTAATGTAATGTAATGTAACAAGAACTTTATTATTGCATGGGAGCTTCAATGGCCAGAAAGTCACTGCCACCCAAAGACCAAAAAACTAAGCAGTGGCAATAGGTTATCCATCTAACCCCAATGGTAAAGCATATTTATTTTGGGGGGCTTTCTGCTGGGTTGCCTTCCCCTCTGTGGTCACAAATCCAAAGGTACTCTTTACCTTGTGTTTAGTCTGAGTTTAGGCATCCTGTGTTGTTCATTATGAAAATTTATTTTTCCTTTCATTAATTAAGAGATGTGTCCGGTAATCAAAAGCCTGGTCATTGTAGCTATGCTTAAATATTCACTTTGGGTGCCTTAGTCTTCTCAACAGAATCCTCTCTTAAATGCAAGAATGACAATCTGTATACAATTGCTTTCATGTCTTGAGAAAAATGCACTTCACACAATGGTAGAAAAAGAATATGTTTACAGAACAAACAAAATATGCTCCTGTCTAGGTCTGATCTACAAAATCAAAGTCCTTCAAATTTACTTCAAGGAATAAATGTGCTTTTATTTACACACACACACACATACATACATACATACATACATACATACATACATATATATATATATATATATAATTATTATTATGATTATGATTATGATTATTATTATTCTTTATTTTTTATTGTTTCTGGAAAAAAACTAAACGAAACATAAAATCTGTAATATGCAATTAAAGTGCAATTTGTGTAAGTGAGTGAAAACGCGCTCGTTAAAAAAAATAATAATAATCCTTACGGATCGTGGTCCAAAATCAATATCATTGCTGTATCTCCTGCTCACAACCTCAGAGGTACGCAGGCTTCATTAGATACCGAGCAATGAAAGTAGAGGTTGTGTTGACACTTGTGCTGGGGCTTGCTCTGTGCCTCTGCTAGCCTCCTGCAAGCCCGGCCCTGTTCGGAATGGACGCGCCTCCTTCCGTAAGGTCAACATGAACTGTGCTGTGTTAATATGCACTTGAATTCATACCCATTTCCGTGATTATGGGCACGAAATACGCATTGTTTAGATAAAGTCATCATGTGCTGCCCACTAAAACTATGGTGGGTATAGGATTATGAGCAAACATTGGCACGTTTTAATACAAACTGGGTTTTAATAACCACAAATGATTGCGCGAGTGAGTCCTTTCCTGCTTCCACAGATAATCCAGGCTTAGATGATCAATTTCCCAGAAAATATTGTTTCATGGTACATCCCCTATTTTCCCCAAGGAGTAAAACAACATCTGAAAGGCAAAGCATATCCTGAACTATAACCATATCCTCAAACTACAGTTTGAATTACTGCTGTCCAAGCCTAAGACTTTTTTTAAACATAAGAAACCGCGTTCAGTCATTCAGCCAATTTATATGGAAATTAAGGAAACGAACACATACTTTTTTGTGCTTGTTTGCCTACTGGAACTACTGGATCAACACCATAAAAAATAAAATAAACAGATCGATAAATCCTGTGAAGACACTTAGCGTTTGTTGTAGGCTACAGTTAAGCTACGACAATGTTTCAATGCTTCAAAACAAAAGGCTATATTGTATTATATTTGTTTCATTTTCAGTCAATTTGTTTTTTTAACCAAATACTCGCTACAGCATATCGGGGAGAAAACGGAAACCACAGAACAAAGCAAAGAAAACTTACCTACTGTCGTTACCAAAGTGTTGGCGAAGAACAACGATGAAGCTAAATCCCAATTTGAACTCTCTGTAGAATTATGAAGTATTGACACCCCATACTTATTGGCACTCAGAACCTTTGACATAAAGTTTTCGAGGGATGTTATATTAACGCAACTCTGGTCGAGAAACTCAGCTTTTAGAGAACCAAGTTCCCTCCTCAGTCTCTCCTCTTCGGGTTTCTCCACGCTGGAGAAAACGAGCGCTCCAAGCAAAAGGTAAGTTATGTAAAAGAGGATAAAAACCGTCAGCAGAACCCACGACTTGTACGAAGACATGTCAACTTCTTGACTTGCCTTTGCGTTTCAGACAACTGGATTCTCGTCCGTCGATCTGGCGCTAACTGTCGGATTCTCACACATCAACTCCACCTTCTTGTTTCCTCCACCCACCACTTGATGCTACTCAGGAAATAGATCCGGCACTGCGTTTCTAATAAAATTAACTTCGTGAAAAAGTGTTCCTAACAGAGTTAGGAAGAATGTACTTAGCTCACATTTGATGTAAATTCCCTTCATGAAAGACTAAAATATGAACACGTGGGAAGAGAGCGAATCGGTGCAACCACATCACGGATGTGGCTGCATTTGAACAAGTCTGTTTTTGCTTATGTGGCACACATTGCATTGGTTCATAGGCTATAGGTAAACAATAAAATTGTAGCCACACCAAACATTTGTAGCGATGCAACGCAAAAATCTACCAAATTGATAATCATAGCTTAAATATGTTCTTTACAAACAGGAAACTTTCGTTTGACCCTATCAAAGGGCAACAGCAGATAAAAACGTTAAATAAGATGTATTTGCAATAGTTAGACTATTACAATCAAGTGATGAGAAACATCTTCAAGTAGACTATCGGCAAAATGTCAAGGTATGCATACACACAAATCGTATCATGCTTGCTGCAGTTCAGCTGCTTTTGCGCGTCTTGCCATCGAATTGTTAAATACAGTAAGAATAGCTTATTTTTCGTCCTTGGAGCGAACGAAAGCCCGGTCACATGATTTTATTTGTGATCAACAATTCAGCATGTTTACGTTTCGTTCTCTAACTAGGAGTCTGCAGCTCTAATGCACTTTTTAAAAATCCCTCTGGTGCACAAAGGTCACATAAGGACTTAAAAGCGAATTTCATTGTGAGCCATTACCGGTTATCTCGCGAAAACAAAGTCGTCTGACTCAGCAATTCGGCACTAACCCTTCCGCTGCCACACAAAACAGAGCTTTAGGTTATTTCTCAAAATGTGAGCAAGTTGAAATCCCAAACACGTGAAAATGGAAGAGAAGCAAAAACATGCAAACTTCTATACGGCGCGTTGCCAACACAGCTTCTGTAAATTACTTGAAGTCGCCGATATCAACATGGAAGCAAACAGCAGCACAGGTAATGTGGTGCAAATGTAATAATTAGCGACACGGTTGCTGGGCGCTGCTCTCTCTTGTGTCTTTTTTGAGCGCTTGGAGGCCAGGCCTAATAAGTCCCAGCGCTACTGTTGCACACTGCAGATCGGTTACACGTCAAATAAAACTAATAGTTAGTAGGGTGTGTGGTGTACAGATTTCCCAGTGAATTTGAAAGGACTGTGAAATGTTTTATGTGGTGTGCGAAAAACGAATCTTTCATTCACTTCTTACTAAATTCATAATTAATTGTAACTGCCGACAGATATTTTCTACTAAATAAATAAATAAATAAATAAATAAATAAATAAATACCCTGGTGTAAAATACATCTATGAACAGCTTGAAATACCAGCTGTTTCAAAACGTAACTTGAGCTGGTCTAACTGGTCAACCTGGTCAAGCTGTTTCAAGCTGGTCAAGCTGTTTCAAAACCTAGCTTGAGCTGTTTTTTTTTTTTCAGCAGGGTACATTTGACAGTTCTACATTACATTGCATTAATGGCATTTGGCTAGCGTTTTGGATATTGGGCAGTTCCATTTGGCCTCCACACTGTGCTCGTGCCATTACTCTGACACAGATCAATCCTGGTCTCTTCTGTCCACAAGACCTTTTTCCTGACCTCCGCAGGCTCTTTTACAGTATGTACTGCCTAGCAGCCTGTAACCTGGCCATCCTGTTTTTGCAGCAAACTAGTGGCTCGGGTCTTGCTGCGTAGCCTCTGTAGTTCTGTTTGTGAAGTCTTCCATGGACAGTGGTCATTGACACATCCATGCCTGCCTCTTCAGGAATGTTTATGATCTGTCGGACTGGGTTTTTCTGGCTTTTCTTCTTTAAGGTGAGAATTTAGTCACTAATGGCAGAGGTCTTCCTTAGCCTACCAGGCCCTTTGCGGTTATTGAACTCCCCTGTGCTCTTTGCTATGTAGAGAATTCTTCGGTCACCAACTGTAGAGGTTTCCTTGGTATACCAGGCCATCTGCGAGTTGATTTTGATTGATTTGATTGATCTCTGCTTCACCCAGAAGGGGGTAGCTAGCACACTCCGGTTCTCATAGAAGGCCAACAAGGGGTAACAGTGAAGACAAAATACTGATAACAGTAAAGACCAAATACTGATCAAAGTTAGCAGCCACTTGCATGTATTTTTGTTTATGTTCCCCCCTCCCTTCTGGGGCAGTATACTGAAAACTGAAAACTGTATTTAACATCGGCGCACCATCAGGTAAGAGAAAAACATACACATACTGTGTGTGTGTGCAAACTGAAGAACTATCAGAACGCTGGTAGGCCTTCTGCTCTCTTATTCTGTTTGATGAAATAAATGAGAAAGTTAAACTGAAGAATAGCTATTGTTGTGTTTTTACTGGGATCTGTTTCATCAGACGATGCTCACCTGTGATATCCATCCATCCATCCATTATCTTAACCCGCTTATCCTGAACAGGGTCGCTGGAGCCTATCCCAGCATACATTGGGCGAAAGGCAGGAATACACCCTGGACAGGTCGCCAGTCCATCACAGGGCACACACACCATTCACTCACACACTCATACCCACGGGCAATTTAGACTCTCCAATCAGCCTAACCTGCATGTCTTTGGACTGTGGGAGGAAACCGGAGTACCCGGAGGAAACCCACGCAGACACGGGGAGAACATGCAAACTCCGCGCAGAGAGGCCCCGGCCGACGGGGATTCGAACCCAGGACCTCCTTGCTGTGAGGTGGCAGTGCTACCCACTGCACCATCCGTGCCACCCCACCTGTGATATATTATATTATATTACAATATAATATAATATAATCTTATTTGTGCACACGGCTCATGTCCTCATGCTGACTAATGACAGTAACTCCAGAGGCCTGTAGTGTTTAAGGTGCATGACCGGGACCCGCACGCTCGGTGGGTCGATCCCCGGTGTCGCCACAATAAGATCCGCACAGCCGCTGGGCCCTTGAGCGAGGCCCTTAACCCTTAACCCTGCATTGCTCCGGGGGAGGATTGTCTCCTGCTTAGTCTAATGTACGTCACTCTGGATAAGAGCTTCTGCCAGATGCCATTGATGTAATGTAATGTAATGCCTAGGATCAAGACTATACTGAAAGCTCTTGTATAGCTGCTCGAAGGAAGCAATTGAACACACCTATGACTAATCCGAAATGACTGTGATGCCATTTGTCCCAAACATTGTGGTACCCTGAAATGGGGGGAATATGTATAAAAAGTGATTACAGTGCTGTAATGTTGACATGGTGAAACCCAAATGTATACAAATATTCTTAAAAAAAAAAAACCCTGGGAATCTGCACTTCAACAACATGCAAATTGTTTCATTGCAAATGTAAAGTTGTGGAGCACTAAAGCCAAATCAAGAAAAGAATATGACTTCATGCCAAACTTCCTGGATCACACTGTATATGTGTGTACATGCTGTATGCCATCTACATGCCACCAGTTCATCAGAATTGTTGAAATATTAAGTCGTACTTTTCCAGATGAAGACCCCGAGACAAACTGCTGTGTTCTCGGTAATTCCAGCTAGGTGTTACATTTGTAATGTAAGTGCCAAACATTCTTCTCGGAAATGATGACTTAATTTACTGTTCCGCTGGACGCCTCCCATTCTACCCCATTAGCATTCTTTTCAAACACATTCGCTGCTTATCTGACCAATATTCACCTTGCACCATTAGATTCTATTCATTTCTGGACTGAGTGGCAAGATTACAGTATATCAGCAAAAAAAAGGTGTTCCCTGAGAATAACCAGTATGATGTTGTTCATTCGAGGCCTTGCTAATCAATATGCTAAGGCCACAGTTGCCACATGAATGCTTTCTGTGGCAATTACTTTAAAGGTGCGATGTTAGACGGTGGTATAAACAAAATGAGGCCTAAATATAATAATATACAAATCTATTGCTTATATTATTTTATTATCAAAACTGTATGGACAAAACAGTATGGATTATACATTTTGAATAGCTGCTTGTTGAGAGTTAATAGATAGATAAATTAACTAGAAAATAAAATGTGAAATGTGAAGTCAGTTCAAATATGAAGATATTGGTTTAGGGGAAAAAACACCATACAACATCATGAACTGCTAGTCATAACAATGTTTTATGACTGAATTATGAGATCACTGAAGAACATTGGTAGATTCACGACAATTAAAATGTGTCTACATGTAAATGAAGTATCGAGATACTAACACATGACTGTGGGCTGGGAGTATGTTCATAATTATCTAATTCAAGTCAGCACAGCCATCATAGGTCACTGTTATTGGGATCATATGCACACACCACACGCCACGCTGTGTGACAAAGAAAACAGCGCATTACTTTTTGGAACAATTTCTTTATGACATCAATCAATTAATTCACAGCTTGATTTTCAAACATGACATTTGCCTTTGTCGTTTAGAAAATATACATTTTCTACAGGAGTTCACATTTTGTATAAAGGACAATCAATTTTTCATTTCAATATGTAGTTGACATTTTCATTTTCGTTTTGTTTGAGATTACAAGTAGCAAAACAGAAAACCAGAAAAGAAACTACAGAGGAGGCGGTCTATACCACAGCTACCCAATCTTGGCCTTAGAGAGCAGTGCTCCTGCAGGCTTTCCACCTATCAGCACTTCGCAAATGACCTCAGACTAGAGACAAGTGATTTCATTGGTCCATTAAACCAGTGACTCTCTGAAGCAAGTCATTAAATGGTCTTAGTCATAAAGAAGTTTGCTGCAATGGGGCTCTCCAGGACCGGGTTTGTGAATCCATGGTCTGTATTTTAAGACAGAATTATTTTTCAATTGCTTTACTTTCTAGTTCTTTAAAAACTAATGGTTGTCATTGGGAGACATAGCTATTTCAAACAATTTTCCTTGTGATACAAGTTGCTGTGATGAAAAATCCACAAAAACACATGATTTCAAAATGCTAGAGAACGGACAGTGACTTAATTATGTTCAATACTATGATGAAACAGGGGTCCGAGTCAGGTTAACTACACAGACATGACCCTGTGCTCCTCACAAGTTCTGTTGTAAAAATATGATTCGAACACCTTCA
>NC_083772.1:42917473-43002473 GCF_963514075.1 Conger conger | reverse complement strand
TCCAGCTCCGGCTGCCGGACGGCTCAGTCAGCTGGAGTGACGGCACTTCACCTGCTTTCTCCGGAGCTGAAAATGCAGGCTCTGGCAGCGGTGAAAACGCGGCTGGGCATCCAAATCCTGGAGAAAAAGGGACAAAAGGAAACGAAAACACTCAAGCCTTTATGTACATTCAGTGAATTTGGAGTCAGACCCACATTTGCAACAGGGACCTATTGATGGGAGTTTATAAAAGTGAAACACGTTTTGTACAATGCTTATGAACTCTGAGCAAAGCCCCAAGAGAACCTAATTAGCAGAAATATCTTCCAAATGACAAAATACCAAGGGATTTTTCTCTCACGCTATGGCACGCATCAAATCCTTTTTACTTCTGTTAATCATGTACGCTACAGTCCATAAGCGCTGTCATTAAAATGATTTAAACTGACATGTAAGCAAGTCCACTAAGAAACAAAACTAAAAGCAAACAAAGCTAGATTTATAGTTTAAGAACATTCACTCTACATGCAGCTGCAGTTTCACACAAGTGCAGCTTTAGACAATTTATGTTTTGCTGAAATAGGTTCACATAATATGCAATCAATTCTTATTGGTTGTTTATATGGATGTGAAGGTGTCCATATTTTGTCTTGCAACGAAGAATGAATGTTTAAAGACATATCAATGTCATTTTAGCCATTTCTAATTATTATTAGAAGCGCAAATTATTAAAACAGTAACTTTGAAGTGGATAAACCTATGCATAGAGTGCAGTCACAGTGTGTGTATTTGTATTGAAAGAAAAAACATTCTGAAATGTAATAAACAGTTGCCAAAGAAAATATTATATAAATATCTATAAACTGCTGTGAGCTTGGTAGATCACCCCAGATTGAGCCAGGCTTAACTTTACAGCCTGTGTGTGTGAGCGTGCGTGTGCGTGTGTGTTTTATCAGTTTGTTGTCAGGAGGTTGTGGTGCACATAAACTAAGTTTGAGCTTCAAATTTAGAACAGCATGAAGTTCACACTAAATTCCCTTACTCTGTGCTCCTGAACAACGTGCCTGTAAAGCACCCAGTGTTTACTGCTCTGGCTTCCAAGGCCCCGATCAGGAATTTATTCACAAATGCTGTGGAAATAAGCAAGCGAGCAGGATTTATTTTCACATATTTAGCCAGGGACCAACATACAGTAACCGACATGGGCAAGTAAGGAAAATAATATACGAAAAAAAACCCTCTTGGGTAGAGTATATCATTAAATCAGGATGTATCTGTTGCTGGGCGGTAATCTCTGTTTGTATGTTCTCACAGTGCTTGTCTATCTGCTAGAACAGACTGTGTCCACGTTTTGGGGAGATTTCTGTGGGGAACCTCGGGTGAACCCAACCCAGATGTTGGACGGTGAATAAAGCAAATTCCAGCTCTCCCTGTTGGAAAATGATTTATTTATTTATTATTTATTTATTTTTGCAGCACGGTTGCGTCAAACTGCAGAGTCAAACCACCAAGTCACAGAAGGACTCATTTGTGTCATTCAGTGCTGACCCCCCTGGAAGAAATTACTCAAGGTCCCGTTTTGAAACCGCTGGTAGCTGGTTGACCAGTTCAGATCAGCTCCCAAGTGACATGGTTTGACCAGCTATGTTTTGAAAAATCTGGTAGCTGATATTTCAAGCTGGTCATAGCTGTATTTTACACCAGGGGATCCACCTGGCAGCTTTATTAATGACTTTCTTTAAGACTGTTATATGTGTGCTTAGACTCTGGCTGTAAATAAACTCTCAATTTGCCAGGAATGTCCCGGTCATATTGAATGGTCAGCAGTTCACAGCTCTGTAATTTGCGCCAGCCCAATGGCTGAAATTAAGCAGGGTCGGGTTTGTTTAGTGCTTAAATTACAGGCCTTTGAGGAAAACCCTGCTCGTTGAAATTCTAAAATTGGTGCTAATAGTTCAGTAAGGGACATTTCTTCATTTTTATTAAACGTGTCAACCCCACTTACCTGCCTGGATCGCAACATCTGCTCAGATCCTGTTCTCACAAGAAAATTACCCAGCCACAGCCAACGGTCAGTATTAGAAATGATACATTGTGACTGTCTTTTTTTTACAGATCTGCTTTTAATAAAATCATTAAACATGCTATAATCTTCCACCCAGTAAATAATAAAGTGCTGTTCTAAAGATAGATTAAACTGCTATTCCATTGATGATTCTGTCCTATTGATGCTTCTTGCTGGTATCTTTGAGTAGCTGAGGTCACAATCTCTCAATCCCTGTTCTAGGTTAATATCAGTAACATAATTTACCTCAGTGACAGAATATGTTACGTTATCAGTGATAATCTAATTACACCAGGATGCATTTTCTGTTTAAGTATGCTTACGTGCACATTATGAGTTAATATATAATGAGATGCCAAATATATGCAATAAAGCTACAAGACAAGTCAAACAAGCAGCACTAGTTAGGGGTTCACCAGTTGTATTTATGACTTCAAGGTGACAAGTTATTTATTCTTATTTCTAAATGGAAGAAGTCACCACTTTGAAAAGCATATATTTATTTACGAATAGATTTTCGATTACGTTTTTCATCGTTTTTTCACGCCTCCCAAATATGGCATGTCAAGATGCAGCTGTATGCCCGTCTCATAGCCGGAATATTCTCCTCCAGTTTGGGAAGTTGCAGACAAGTTTGCCTGACGGGGCTCAAAGCCCACGTGATTGGCTGCCGGGAACGTTGCATCGTTAATAAGGAGCGCCTGGTCTGAATAACCCCAAGCAGACGTCCCGGTTTTCACAGCGCACCTCCTTCCAAGAATCCGCTGCTCAGTGACTCACAGACCAAGTCTTGCATCTGGACTGTTCCAAGAGTGTGCTGTTGCTTCTGAGAATAACGGCAATCAAAAGAGTCCTGGAGAGCCGGTGAGGCTGAAGGCGCCTCGCACCAACAGTTTTTAAGCATAAGAAATATTTTTCATGTGCGGCTGAATGTGTGCAAAAATCATGAAGAAAATCTTGTGGCTCCATAGGGAAGCTACAGTGAAATGTTTTTGTAACTTGGTTCCAGAGAACAGAAAGATTTGAAAACATCCAAAATTGGCATCTCCCATAAGAATTGAAATGGCATTATGTAATCTCATAGTCAGGGTTATTTGAGGTCCGCAAAATATTAAAAGTGAACACGAGTCCACAATATCAGTTTGTTTAAAGCCTGCATATCATAATTTCAAGACTGAGGTATCATAGCGAGATCAGAAGTACTTTCATGTCAAACAACTGCAACTAATGGAACGTCATTTTTCCCTGAGCATTATCAGTACCACATTTTTATAAAGTTATGGTTTTTTAGGGTTAAAAAATATATTTTGGTTTCATACAATTTCATACAAGTAAAAAAATGTGACATTCCTTAAATAGCCTGGCCATAAAATGGCCTGTTTACCAAATCAGGATTTAAGGATTAAGCATCCTTTTAAAAATTTTCCAGCTTCCAGGCTTGTGATCATACTGTCTATCTTTTATACAGGAAGTGTGGTCACAAAGGACCAAAGTTCACAAGGAAACGCTCCAAAGTTTCTGCCGAAGAAGAATGCTCCCATGCAGGGGGGCATTTCTCATGAATTGCCTTTTGTCTTTACTTGTTTCCTTTCCGTTGGATAACAGGCACACAAGCTTATCAAAATGCATACCGATCATTTGAGTCTAAGGACCACAGCTGTAGAAAAAGGCTAAACTGGCTAACTATGCAGATTAGTTGTTATGACTCAACCCCAGTGCTATTTTCGGCACCGCTGGGCTGTATGTAATCTTTTGCCAGAATTCTGCAAAACTGCACTCGACATGCAACGGCTTGACACAGTATCCGAGAGAGCAGCCATCCTAATTCCACCTGAGAACATTTTTTTTTAAAAAGCCCTTTTTCATTTGCCTAAGACTACAATATAGTTTCCTCTTGCCCGGGGACAGGCAGACGGGGACTGGATAGGGGCAGATTAGTGTTCCCACACTCCGGGGCTTTGAGACACCCTCATCCCCTGCGCTGTTGCCCGGCAACCAATTAACCAAGATATGCACTTCCTCTTTGAAGATTAACTCCACAGAAAATTCCCTCCCTCCCTCCTTCCCTGCTTGAGTTTTTGTCTGAATTATTATTTTTCTTTCCACCTACGCCGTTATGAAAGATGCCGCTTGGTAATCAGTTTATGTAAGTTTTAGGCACGGGCATGAAAGGGGGAAACAGAAAGGTCTGTATGTATGGAAATCCCCAACACCCCCCCCCCCCACTTCTTTATCAAAATCCGACTCAAAGATACACAGAAATAGCCTCTGAACCCCTGCTGCAAAGGAGTCTATAAATCATAAGCCGTGAAAACAACGCGTTGACCTAAAAATGGGCCCGGTCATTAGGGTCTGGCCCATTTGTTTGAGAAATGGGGAACGCATCTCCATGGGGCATTCTTGCTGGTTCAGCCAAAAAAATTGCTGCAACTCACTTTGGTGTTTGATGTTTGTGTTAGGAAACACACATTCATGAAAAACTAAGGATTAAGAGGCATGGGTAGCCTCTTGAGTTCAATACAACCTCTGACAGGTAAAGCTAATTGGGGCTACTCTTGGTGAGATGGGATGCCTATGGGGAAATCATGCTGCAGGTTGTTGGTATGCTAGTAGGGAGCAGCATTCCCCTATGGATCCCGTTGGAAACCAGTGTCCATGGGTTCATTCCCATCACTTTGGCCGTGTCCAAAGTGGCATACTGGCCTACTGCTGTATACAGTACGCAAAATTACTACACTGGATGAGAAAGTCATTAGTTGGCGAAATGTTTGTCTAAATTTAGTATCAATATACACCTCTTTCAAGGGTTTTGCTAAGTGTGGGCATGCCCATAAACTGCTGAGTCTTCAATATATGTACTGACCAACACATCATCCATGATATTGTACAACGCTATAGTGGATGTATTGCCTCTTTGTCTATGATCTATTTGGGTCCAATCATGAGTGTGATTGAACCCAAAGTTGGTCCAACTCTTCCTGTCTGTGGGACCTACAAAGGATGGCTTACTTCCTGCTTGCGAATACACTCAGTGAAACACTCAGCGAAACACTCATCCTTCTTTTCACTCCTTCCATCTCTTGCTCATGTCCTCCTCGCTGCATAGCTCCGTGTGGGTTCTGAGATCTGTGCCGATTCCTTGATGGAGAGCAGGCTGACGTTAGCGTTAGGGCTGACCAATTACATTTCCTGTCTTTTGAGGCCTTCGGCAAATGCAAACATTTCACTTAAAACGTTGTTTTCTGCGATGAATAAAATAAGGGTTTGGAATGAACCCTGGGTGAAATGAGAACACTGTGCTGAAGGAGATGTTCTCTTTAGAGACCGAGGGTGTGTCCAAGTGCTCCTCCTTCCCTCCAAAACCACCTTGTCTCCTATCCGAAAGTACGGGGGGAGGACTACATTTTTTAGAGTATTGGGAGGCACCCGGTAATGGCCAGAGTTTCTGTGGCCATTACCGTTTCCATGACGCTTATCTCAAAGTGATGGGATGGCTTCCTCAGTTTAGCCAACTGCTCATCCTCCTCAGTTTAGCCAACTGCTCATCATCGTCTAATTGGTTCAATAAACTTGGCCCCCTCTCCACCTCAGCTCATGAACCATGCCCGACCATGAATGCTATTGTATCGGATGTAATCAACTAATATAAAGCAAGATATTAATTGATATATTTAAAAATATATATCAACATTGATTTACTATGAAAATGACATTTGAACAGCTACAATCTTTCTTAAAGCTCAAGGGTTACAGGTACCCCCTATCTTGAATATTTCATTACCTTTAACACAGGGGTGTTCAACCTTCTCTAATCCAGGGACCCCCTCATCCAGACTCAAAGGCATCCTGGAGACCCCCGACATGAAGTTAAAAAGGTTACATGTAGAATGTAGCATTTATAAAAGATTGTGGGCAGTGGGGAGGGGGTTCAGAATGTTGTTGCAGACTGGGAGATTGATTGATATTGCAATCGTGGACCATGTGGTGGTGGGTGGAATGAACGATGCAATCCCTGGAATAAACAGAATCATTCTGTAATTTGAATTAATTTAGAAATGTTCCCACTAAGGGAGGCATGGTGGGGCAGTCTGACAGCAAGGCTGAAATCCCTGTGTGGGTTCCCTCCAGGTTCCTACGCCACAGGCATGCTGGGATAACCCCCCCTCTCCGACAGGCTAGACAATGGATGGATGTTCACACTAAAAGGTTTCATTTATGATTGTGTGTGCATGCTTTTATTTTATGTGATTTGAAGTAACAACATAAGGCAAAACTACATAAAACAAATGCGAATTCATTGTTTGACAGACAGGTGGATCGAGCTGTTGATTGGGACCAAACACAAGCAATTCCGCAGAGGCTAGCTGTGTAGGCTTGGCGGTTAACCTTATCCATGGCCTTCCAAAGACGCGTGCTGTTGCCCGTAAACATATCGAGCTGACACCAATTCCATCTCAGTTGAGAGGGGCATGAGAGAGAAGGTGAAGGCAGATGTCATATCCTTTCTTTCCTCGCTCCGGTCATGTTGACTGTCAACAGCGAGAGGCAGCAGTTGATGGTGCCAGTTACAAGGCCGTTTCAGAAAACACGACCATGACCTGACCATCGGTGCAGTAATCACCTGTATCTAAAAGACACATCATACAAGTACTTCCTCATAGGGATTGTGTATTGTGATAACACCATGGAATGCAACAAATGGCAAGATATCTTAAGTCTAAAGATAGATAGAGATGCAGGTAGATGGAATTTACAGTACATTGTTTCACTCTTCATAAAAACAACGTGCACACAATCAAACTCAAGTAGAAACTTTATTAATAAAACAAAAGAAGGCCAAGTCTAGCTTTAGCATACTTCTATCTATGCATCAAGTGCTTAGTGCCACAACAAGATTAAGTACTTTAAATATTAAAATACAACAGCCACTCAATTATATATCTTTATTTCTATAGTTTTGCAAACAGCACATGTAGCAGCTACAGCCCCTTTAAATAGCTTTAAATATTCTTCTTGACATGCTATTTCTTTTTTTTTTTTTGCCAGAGCCCCATCTAGTGGCTCCTCAGCACAGTACAGTACAGTACACTCAAGACAGTAAGGAGTAGGAGAGTGAGGTTTAGGCACAGCAGTCCCGCCCTCTAGTGGACAGGAGGCTCCAGTGACGGTGCTGCAGCAGTGTTCCCTAGGCAACCGACCACTGCAGGACGCTGGTGTCCTTCCCCCCGGTAGAGATCAGTTGACTGTCGTCATGGAGAAAGGCAATGTTGGTCACGTGGCTGCTGTGGCCTTTGTAAACATGACTGGGAGCCTAAGAGACATAAACGAAAGAATCAGCAGGTTTAAAACTAGCTGAACGGTCTATAATAGCAACCAATTTCACGGGAGGGAGAACTTGTCTTTTCATCTCAATACTACCAATTACTGAGAAGCAAAAAAAAAGATAATTTCTTTCCACAACATTCAAGGCAGTACTTCACTACCTGCATGCAATGTTTTGGTCTGGTTTGCAGATAATTAACATAACATAACATAACATAACATAACATAACATAACATAACATAACATAACATAACATAACATAACATAACATAACATAACATAACATAACATAACATAACATAACATAACGTTATGTTATGTTATGTTATGTTATGTTATGTTATGTTAACATAACATAAAACATAACATAACATAACATAAGGTAACATAAGGTAACATAACATAAGGTAATGGCAAGAACAGGCCATTCAGCCAAGCAATTATTGCCTTTTCCTACCCCTTAGTTTGCCTAAAAGCTAAGTAGTATCTAACACCGTATCAAGCCTGGTCTTGAAAACCCTCAGTGTTTCTGCCTCCACTACATGACCTGGCAGCTATTCCACACATTGACCTCTCTGTGTGAAAAAATACTTGTCAATATCTGTACGGAATTTCTCCTTAGCACACTTCCATTCGTGCCCTCTTGTTCTGCTAACCAAACTCACCCTGAAGAATCGCCTATAATTCACTTTATTAATCAATCAAATGCCCCCTTTACTAAGCTTAAAGAGATTAAGCATCTTAAGTCTATCCTCGTAACTCTTATCTTTTATACATGGAACAATAAAGCCCATTCATTATCCTGTAAATGAAATTTTGCAAAACGGGGTTTCACCAGGCACCCACCCGGACATCCGTTTTGCCACCGACAGGAAAGTGAACGGCCTTTATAGTGTAAAGTTTACAAACGTGGGGAAGCAGAGTGTAATGTGATATTGTGGACTCGGCGATGGCACACTCACCCTTGGCTGCGAGCAGGGGTTGGGGAACAAGTGCACTTTGCCGAAGTCGTCAGCAGAGGCCAGGAGCTTGGCGTCATGTGACCTGCACACGGCGTTTAGATCTGTTCCGTCAGCACCGTCGGGCCAGACGCCTGACGGGAACACGGGAACATCAGAACACGTCAGAAACTAGAGCGCATCAAGCATTCGCCATTTACCTGCATCAGGTCTGTACAACCCTGCAGGTCTCTGCCTCTATGCCGTTCCACACATTAAAAATACTTCCTGATATCGGCCTGATATTTACTTACTTTCACCCTCTTGTTCTGCTGAAATAATGAAACCTGCAGAATATTGCATTTTTACAAAGCTTGACGTCATTTACATGCGTAATGTGTTTCTTCATAACTTTAACATGTCGAAGTATGTAACCAGTTTAGTTGCCCTTCTATTAACTTTTTCTTATTAACCGGAGCTTCTTTTTGTGTGTCGCGCCAGTAATAACAGGGGAAAAGGACAGGAAACCTGAGCCGTGGATCTGCTTGTTGCACGGGCACATAGCCCCGGGGGAAAATACCCACTCACCGAAGACGCTAAAACCCAGCACACAGGTGGAGGTGGCCCACTCCACGTTTCGCACAGTGTCAGTACTGGTCAGGTGTTTTCCACTGGCGCCTTCCCCTGAGGAGCGGGTAGAATGTGGGAATGTGAAGGGCTGCATGTGCATTCTGCAATACGCTTTGTAAACAGACTCGGACTCTCTGAAGAAAGGTCTCACAGTATAAGATCTCGTAGTCTCCTGAGTTGGTGACGATGTACTGGCTGTCGGCAGACCAGTCCAAGTGGGTCACAAAACTTGAGTGCCCCTGTGAAGCAAAAGAAAGCACAAACACAGCCAGGCGTAAATTAATCTGTTTTCTGCTTTAACTATTTTAATTGCCATTTTAATTACTACATACTTTTGTAATTGGGACTGTTATATTACACATTTTGTTTATGATATGAATATGTACAGATATGCATTGATGTACGACTTCAGTCAGGTTCAGAATAATTGGCACCCTCGAGAAATGTGCACAAAAATAATTAAAACTAAAAAACGAATACTGCTATTGACATAAACTCTATTTTCCAACATGTGTAAAGTAGTGTGCTTTATTAATCATTCAAGGCAAATCATAAACTTATATTTCTGAAATAAAACATTCATTTCCCACAAAATATTAAAATAAGGATCTAAGAAGTGCTAGACTTTGTGGCCTGAATAATGAATAGGTGTGTATTGGGCGTAACGTGATAAAACAATCAGAGTAGCCCTATGACGGTGGATTTAACAAGATGTTTACGTGCAGACCTGCTCCAGCAGACTTCATTAAAATTGTCTGAATCGTATAAAGTGGTAAACACATTTGTCTTCATTTCTGATTTTGTAATAGGTTTTTGTTATTATTACTTTTTGTTCTCTTCAGAATTGTTTTGTTGAATTATGGAGTAAGAAGTGAAATCACCTGGCTTATATTAGCTTACAGTACGGTACAATCTGGACACAGTAATTTCAAGAACGCGAAGAACTACAACAAGAATAGGGTTTAAAAAAATGTGTTAAAATGGTGCCATTTGCATGAATCTGCATGTTTCTTTAATCATACCCAAATGTAAAAAACTGTCATGCACAATGAATCCCCAGCACCAGATTCACTGGCACTGTCCTGCCACCATGTGCAGCACATCCAAGAGTTTTTATGGTATAATGTAAAGCCACAAAGAATAACAAGGTCATCTGAGGTCTAAAAGGTACAATAGGTCATTTTGGACTTCTAACTGTCAAGTGAGGAATTGCTGCAACAGACGCACTCACATGACAACACTGTTTATCCCTCCCCCTTCTCTGTTTATCCCTCCCCCTTCTCTGTTTATCCCTCCCCCTTCTCTGTTTATCCCTCCCCCTTCTCTGTTCATCCCTCCCCCCTTCTCTGTTTATCCCTCCCCCTTCTGTTTATCCCTCCCCCTTCTCTGTTTATCCCTCCCCCCTTCTCTGTTTATCCCTCCCCCTTCTGTTTATCCCTCCCCCTTCTCTGTTTATCCCTCCCCCCTTCTCTGTTTATCCCTCCCCCCTTCTCTGTTTATCCCTCCCCCCTTCTCTGTTCATCCCTCCCCCCTTCTCTGTTTATCCCTCCCCCCTTCTCTGTTTATCCCTCCCCCTTCTCTGTTTATCCCTCCTCCCTTCTCTGTTTATCCCTCCCCCCTTCTCTGTTCATCCCTCCCCCCTTCTCTGTTTATCCCTCCCCCCTTCTCTGTTCATCCCTCCCCCCTTCTCTGTTTATCCCTCCCCCTTCTGTTTATCCCTCCTCCCTTCTCTGTTTATCCCTCCCCCCTTCTGTTCATCCCTCCCCCCTTCTCTGTTTATCCCTCCCCCTTCTCTGTTTATCCCTCCTCCCTTCTCTGTTTATCCCTCCCCCCTTCTCTGTTCATCCCTCCCCCCTTCTCTGTTTATCCCTCCCCCTTCTCTGTTCATCCCTCCCCCCTTCTCTGTTTATCCCTCCCCCCTTCTCTGTTCATCCCTCCCCCCTTCTCTGTTTATCCCTCCTCCCTTCTCTGTTTATCCCTCCTCCCTTCTCTGTTTATCCCTCCTCCCTTCTCTGTTTATCCCTCCTCCCTTCTCTGTTTATCCCTCCTCCCTTCTCTGTTTATCCCTCCCCCCTTCTCTGTTTATCCCTCCCCCCTTCTCTGTTTATCCCTCCCCCCTTCTCTGTTTATCCCTCCCCCCTTCTCTGTTTATCCCTCCCCCTTCTCTGTTTATCCCTCCCCCTTCTCTGTTTATCCCTCCCCCCTTCTCTGTTTATCCCTCCCCCTTCTCTGTTTATCCCTCCCCCTTCTCTGTTTATCCCTCCTCCCTTCTCTGTTTATCCCTCCTCCCTTCTCTGTTTATCCCTCCTCCCTTCTCTGTTTATCCCTCCTCCCTTCTCTGTTTATCCCTCCTCCCTTCTCTGTTTATCCCTCCCCCCTTCTCTGTTTATCCCTCCCCCCTTCTCTGTTTATCCCTCCCCCCTTCTCTGTTTATCCCTCCCCCCTTCTCTGTTTATCCCTCCCCCTTCTCTGTTTATCCCTCCCCCTTCTCTGTTTATCCCTCCCCCTTCTCTGTTTATCCCTCCCCCTTCTCTGTTTATCCCTCCCCCCTTCTCTGTGAACGCGCTGACATTGAACCCCTCCACGCCATTGGCTGTGGCAATTAGAACTCATTTTCAATTCAATGAGCTTGAATTATTGTACAGCTATACAATGTTTTGGTACAGAGTGTCGGTTCATCAACTGTATATTTTGAAACCCGAATTTAAGGACTATAAACACAGGGAGTCAACATGTCAAAGAGCCTTCTTCAATGATAGGAAGGGATTTGCTTGGTACAATGCTTTAACAAAACAATCTTACCTATTGTACCTTTAAGCACATTTTCGGTAGCATAATAGAGCATGCTTTTGGTCATTTTAATAATTCACTCACTATACTCATGTAATGGCACGTAATCTGCCTATTTAACAGATTTCCATTATCCAATTGCCCATTGGCCAGTTTTATTGGTCATTAATGTGAAAAACATTGAAACAGAGTAAATGTATTGAAATAAAAGTATAGTTTTCCCATGTTTGAAGATAACATAGATTATTATCCATGTTGTCTATTATATGCAACCTTTTTTCTTCATTATTATCAAGGGTGACAATAATTCTGGAGCTGACTCTATATATACTATATATAAATAGAAAACAGTGAGGTCAGTTCTTTCTGAGAAGTATTTTCTATTTACAAGACTAAAAAATGAAAGGGAAACGGACTACAAATCCCATGAAGCAGTGCACGTTACCCACCGTGCATTTCCCCACACGGCTGTACTTCCTGCCATTCTCCGTCACAGCATAGATGTAAACAAAGTTGTCATGGGATCCCACTGCCAGGTAGGCCCCATCTGAAAGGCAGAGGATCAGCTGTGACTGTGTGCAATGGGTACACACCAAACATATTTCACAGAGAAATGGATTGTGCTCTGATGTCCACCTTGAAGAAAACTTTCAGTCTTCAAATGGAAAGCTTATATAAGGTATATTACATATCGCCTTATATGATTGCACAGTAAATCAATTTATATTTAAACTGGACCTTTTGATAAACGCTTAACCTCTATGAGTTAAGTGTTTATCAATAAAAAAAACTGTATAATCAACCTGTACAACTGTGGTGATGCTTTAGACCAAGGGTACAGTATATAGCACTAGAACCAGTATAAATCATTTCATTGAGGAAGGGAGAATGCCAAATAATATACCAATAGTCTTTCGCATCAGCTCAGCCGAGTATAACCGCGAGTGCAGATCTCTATGGAAACCAAATTAATGGAGTCTAGCGGTTCTCATCACATTGCTGACTGTAAACGTGTCTCATCCTTCTCCGTGGTGCGGGCGCACTTTGCTCCACACACCTGGTGAATATTTGACGATGGAGATGATCTCATTGCCGTCCGTGTGCGTTGAGACGAGGTCCTTGGTGTCAGTATCCAGCACCAGCCACCTGGACAGAGTGGGAGACAGGCGGGTCAGAACCACATCGCTACCGCTGGGCTCAACAGAGCCTCTCCTAAAACAACCTGTGCAAAACCATCATTCTTTTATAGCTGTATGACACAGAACCCAAGAAAACAATATGATGTTAAGCCTGTTTTAATGTCCAACTGCGCTGTTGCCTTCTAGGATTGCAAACTAGTATTTGTTTAGTGTTTCCAGAGGATTCTGGCGTCCTTTCAGGAGAAAGCAACATTCATCTAATGGAACAACACGACAGCAGACTGAATGCCCCCGAGCAAACGCATCACATGTCCTGCGAGTGACTCCATCTACAGATTTCAGCAATGAATACTTAACAATGTTGTGAGACTAGACAAATGTGACCATCTGACTTCCTGGAAATCCAGTAAAACTGCTTTCTCCCAACTCCTGCAAGGCTCTCGCAGAATATGACTGTTGCAGCAATTTTATATGAGAATACAGTAGAGCTGCTGTCAACTATGTGTATGATTGGTCACATTTCTTTGGCTCCTCATTGGATCTCCTCAGTGTGGGCCGTGGATCACAGAAAATAATTTCTGTCACTACCTTCCTGTCATGGTTCCCACAGCAACAACAGCTCCGCTGGGATGGAAACCAGCAGATCGCGCAGGATCCTGTGGAACGATCATCAGGGAAAGATCAGGAGAGCCACAGAATGCACAGAGCAGGACATTCAGAGTTTGATTATTGAGCCTTGTGCAAACACCATGACTAATGTCAAGAATCAATTTTAAAATGAATTTTTTTTCTACGTCTTCGCTCAGTGACTTCTATTTGCTGAATGCAACTGCCAATTCCTGACTGGTTAATGATTACATAACTCAGGGCAGTAATATCTAGGTTCAGTATAAGCACAGGCACGTTTTGGCAAAGCCATCCTCAGCGTGCATCTCGGAAGGTTTAGTTTGCCGTGCCAATAATAAAACAAAAAAGATCTGATTGCTAGTGTTGTCCTTCTCATTGGATTACTGTAAATTAACTGCGGGTTCAAAACCCACCTAGAATACATTACATTAGTTATATTGAGCACGTTTTAAATCCAGGTTAAACATTATTTTGTTTTTAAAGATCAGATATGTAGTAAGCTAGACCGTTCACACATGATAATCAACAGGTTTTACGGTGAGGTGACATCTGAGCAGCTGATGTGGTGCTTTCTGGACATTACGAGTAGCGTGTAGTTGCTTTGGGTCTCCCCCAATTTGATACAAAGCAGGGAAGAAATGATTATGAAATAATTGCTCAAGGCTTTGAAGAGGAGGGAAGGAGGAGCCGGGGGTGCTCACACCTCAATGTACTTGCTCCACAGGGGCTGATGGGAAATGGTGTCCCACAGGTGGACCAGCTTGTCCTGGCCGCAGGTCACAAACTGCTCCATGGTGGGGTGGGAGTCCAACCCCCACAGCTCGTCTGTGTGACCCTGTTCCACCAGGAAGAGACAGGTGGATCAGACACCAAGTCCTCTGCATTTTGCCAGTATACAAATAGCCAAAACATCAGAATGGTTCATATGCGTAGGACAGTTTCATAGCTTGAATGGAAAAGGATTTTTGGCTGAAAATCCTACATCAGCAATCCAATTCAATCTGGACCTTAAATCCAAATCTGGCCCTGGTTTTCTTCTCTCCCAGGTAATTAGCTGAATAATTAGTGCTACTGAGACTCAACACACCTGATTAATCAAGCAAGAGACTACAACTTTTTTCATTTTCAAGATGTTTTGGCTCACACCCTCTTCGATGCCATCCCCTCTTGGTAAAGGGACAAAATTAAACTGCATGCGTTATCCACCTGGACAATTGGGCTGAGTTCCCCGGAGAAGGAGCCCTGCAGGATAGCGTTTCGGGTCGTCCCCACAAAAAGCCCGTCCTGCTTCCCTTCGGCCAGGCAGCGGACCGGCCCGAACATCTCGGAGACCTGCAGGGGAGGGAGGGGACGGGGCTGAGGTCCATCACTCTGGACCAACACAGACCCAGTCTGACAGACCCCTATGTTCCCCAGGCACAATACGGGTACAGGGACACCTAAAGTGGTCTGCTGTTCTTTTTACATTACATTACATTAATGGCATTTTTACATTACATTACATTATTGGCATTTGGCAGACGCACTTATCCAGAGCGGCGTACAACAAAGTGCATACCCATAACCAGGGATAAGTGCGCTGAAAGACCCTAGAGGGAAGTACAATTTCAACTGCTACCTGTACAACAAAGATAAGGACCAAGGCCTATTTTTTTTTTTTTGCCATTTGGCAGATGCTCTTATCCAGAGTGACGTACAGTAGATTAGACTAAGCAGGAGACAATCCTCCCCTGGAGCAATGCAGGGTTAAGGGCCTTGCTCAAGGGCCCAACGGCTGTGCGGATCTTATTGTGGCTACACCGGGGATCGAACCACCTACCTTGCGGGTCCCAGTCATGTACCTTAACCACTACACTACAGGCCGGCCATCTTTTGTAAAAGAATCAGAGGAGAACCGCAGCTTTTCCCAGCACAGCCGCAAGCTGCGAACCGACCGAGGGGGGACAGAGGAACCCCGAGGGACAGAGGAACCCCGAGGGGGGACAGAGGAACCCCGATCATACGCTTGCACGGGCACACCAAGCGCGCCGGACGGGCAGCACAAGCTGCTTGGGTAACGAAGAATGCACCCCTCCCCGACCCCTGAGCGACGTGGAGCGAATCCTGCGCCCTCCTGTGGGGCACCGGCACGGGTCCGTCTCGCTCCGAGACCGAGGCCCTCACTCTACGGAGTGAGCTACCCCATCAGCCCGCTTGCTGTTCTTTCAAAGAAGTGAATCCCACATCTTCTTCATCACCAGCCTGTGGTGGTAGAGGTGGTGCCCCTACTCCCATGCCAGCTCCTGAAGCCAACCAGGTCCAAAAAGCAGAGGGATATGGAGGGTTGTGCGTTGGGAGGTGGGGGAGTGGGGGTCGACTACTCTATATCCACCCGAAATACTCGATATAAACTCAGCCTGAATGACTGGCACATCCAACCTAATAACGGGTTTATTTTTTAAAATATATTTGCATTCTGGAATTCCAGACTAATGAATTGCACACCACCAAAATGTAAGCTTTATAACGCAGTCCAACAATGTTTTTTTTTTTTCAAAGCACGAAATGATTTCTCAATTTTGAGTGGCCCTGGATACGACGTGTGAGGAACATTTACTCCGGAGGAACGGTGCTAAACCGCAACAACACTGAATAATTGAGCAATAAAGCTGAATAACACAGAAGACTTATGATTCTGGAGTGCCGTAAACACTAATGTCCGCGTTTTTGCCGCGTACACAAACAGAATATCCTGCATCCATCAGTGGTAAGAAGATATCACAGAAAATATCATTGATCATTCTCACTGCAGTGTAAACAGAACCCTCTGCCATGAGAACTAAGAATCCAGCCCCCCCCCCGTAACCCTCTCGGTGCCAGTGAAGCCAGGCTCCCTCACCTCCAGCTCACTCTTCTTGCGGTAGTCGTGGTCCCACAGCACCACACGCCGGTCCTTCCCTCCGCCCGACACCAGGGTCCCGTCCTTCAGCACGCAGAGAGAGAAGATCCCGCCCTCGTGGGCCCCCGCCACCACCTGGCTGATCCGGCTCCCACCTGTCAATCACACCGCCCCTTAGGCGCTGACCTCACCCGGACCCTCCTGCTGACACCGGGCCCGTCTACAGTCTGCTCGGGGGCCTTGTGTGTCTCTGCTGTCTGGTGACGTGTCGCATTTTAATTGCTGTCGACTAGTAATCAGGAACTGAAAGTACGGTATGTTTGGCTAAAAAGTGTTTCTTGTGCTGAAATGCTGTGAGGGTGACAACGTAACCACCGAAAGTAAGTTACTTTCTGCTGCTAAGACCTAACCTGACGAAATTATATTTTCAAAAAAGGCTTTTCTCTTCGGCAACGGTAGGAAAGCTAAAGGGACATGTCGCAATACGTCTTTAGACAACAGAGATATGCAAGGACAACGAGCAGATCATTGAGGCGAGCAGATCGTCGACCGATTCTGGAACCAGACAGGTTTTCACTGGCTGAGAATAAAACAGCTAATGTGTAGAGTACTGTAGGTTTGGGCAGGCTAATAAGGCAGCTAATGTGTAGAGTACTGTAGGTTTGGGCAGGCTAATAAGGCAGCTAATGTGCAGAGTACTGTAGGTATGGGCAAGTGAATAACACAGCCCATACATAAATTGCTTTAGGACCACGACAAACAGGAAGTAACTAATGGCGCTAATTGGGAGTGACCTGACCTTTGGCCCAGACGTAGATATTCCCGCTGGAGTCTCCGGTAATGGCGTCTCCGTTCTCCGCGAAGGCGACGCACAGCACGTACTTCGGCTTCTCGTGTTTCTGGGAAGCGAGAGCAAGGAGCCGTCGGTCAGGAGCCGTCGGTCAGGAGCCTCCGTGAAGCGCCGCAGTGGAGCACTTCATGCTGAAGTGCCGGTCACTCAGGCTAAAGTGGTTCTGCAGGCAGCCCTAATGGCCAGCCAGGCGCTTCCATCTCATTAAGAAATCACGCCTCTGTCAGTGGATTCACAAAAGGCAGCTAAAGCCCCTTACCTACCCAGGGCATTTATAATGATAATTTATAACAAGCTTTTATAATTAGGGCTTACACAGCGTGGTGCACACGCTTAGAATTTGGACATTTTCTTTTTTTTTTTTTGCTACAGAAGCATCCATTTTCAGCTGAAAGGTATACATTTTAGCTAAATGGAAAAATAGATATTGTGGTAGCCAGGAGATAAACTACAGGTAGTACCTCAAACAGGCCCTGCCTCTTGGTGAGTGTGCTCCCATCCATGGTCCAGAAGTTGAGGTGGGACTTCCCGCAGGTGACGATCAGGTTAGCCTCCATTGGGTGGAAGGACACTCCCAGTACAGACTCATTGGAGCACTGTCAGGGGACAGTACTGTTAGCACAGAGCTCAGTGTTAGGTGCAATGCACAGAGCCATTAGCGCAGCGCTAACTCAGTGTCAGGTGGAATGCACAGAGCCGTTAGCTCAGCGCTAACTCAGTGTCAGGTGGAATGCACAGAGCTGTTAGCTCAGCGCTAACTCAGTGTCAGGTGGAATGCACAGAGCTGTTAGCTCAGCGCTAACTCAGTGTCAGGTGGAATGCACAGAGCTGTTAGCTCAGCGCTAACTCAGTGTCAGGTGGAATGCACAGAGCTGTTAGCTCAGCGCTAACTCTGTCAGGTGGAATGCACATTGCCATTAGCACAGCGCTAACTCAGTGTCAGGTGGAATGCACAGAGCTGTTAGCTCAGCGCTAACTCAGTGTCAGGTGGAATGCACAGAGCTGTTAGCTCAGTGCTAACTCAGTGTCAGGTGGAATGCACAGAGCTGTTAGCTCAGCGCTAACTCAGTGTCAGGTGGAATGCACAGAGCTGTTAGCTCAGCGCTAACTCAGTGTCAGGTGGAATGCACAGAGCCATTAGCACAGCGCTAACTCAGTGTCAGGTGGAATGCACATTGCCGTTAGCACAGCGCTAACTCTGTCAGGTGGAATGCACATTGCCATTAGCACAGCGCTAACTCCGTGTCAGGTGGAATGCACATTGCCATTAGCACAGCGCTAACTCAGTGTCCGTTGGAATGCGCCGTGCCGTTAGTGTAGTGCGGATTCATTGGGGCACTATCAGGTGGAACGCACAGTCCAGACAGACCACTCCCCTTTTGCCAACACTAGCAGCTTCAGGTTCAGTTCCTGCTCAACATTTTATCTCGACTGTCCTTCACCGTCGTTCATTTCCCCTCATGTGTGTATGCAATAATATTTTTCATTGATAATCTTTACAGATACAGTACATGCAAAAATGTGGGTAAGTGAACGTTGGCGTATAGCGAGGAAGGTTAGCGTTCTGTCAGGCACCTTCACGTCTGCCAGCTGCTTCTCTTTCTGCCAGTCCCACACTGACAGGATGTGGTCGTTGGCATCATCTACAGCACATAGGTAGGCACCACCGTTCTGAGAGGAGGGGACATCAGCAACACACACACACACACACACACACACTTACTTTCAGGTCACTTATTAACCACAATAAATGATCTGATAAATGATAAATGGGTGAAGTTAAATGTTAAACTAGGATTTGTTTCTAATAGTGTCAGCTTTGTACTCAGATTTTGTCGTCGGTGTTAGACTTGTGCGTTTCAGACTTACCGACTTGGAGAAGGCCACACAGGTAACCGCACGGTCAAACACCCCCATCCCCAAAACATGGAGGGTGTTCAGACTGACAGAGTCCCACACCCGAACATGAGGGGCCAATTGCTGAGAGGGAGAGGGAGACAGGAGAGAAAATAAATTCTGTTAACTACACAGGCTTTCTGTCATGCAGGAAATAAAAAAAAAACAGCCCTTCTGTGCCACAAAGCCACATTCTAACTACCCTCAGATTATCAAGATGTTAATATGATGTTAATATGAACATCAACTTATCATTTAAGCAATGCGTTTTTTGCAAAAACAACTGAGGTGAAGTTTAAAGGCCCATGTGTGTGTGTTTGAGCGGTTTGTAAAAAGATGTGACACGATGTGTTTTTGCATTATTATCGAATGATGTTGCTAAATGTTAGCAAAGAGAGCTGACCACAGGAGGGGTAGGGGGAATTGGGCTCTGCGGCAGGGTTAGAAACTTAAAAAAAAACAAAACATGCTCTCTGCAAATGTTTTGTGAGCGTTTTAGATACTAAAACCGCGAGGGAGATGTGTGTTGGCCTTTAAACAAACAAACCTGCTCTCACTCAGTGCCACATACTGTAACTCATAGCTGTGCTTCATTTAGAAAGACACCCATCTGTGGTGTACCTTGCCATCTTTGGAGTTTCCAGCGACTTGTCCAGTTGCTATGGTGACCATGTCTGGATGGACTCCCAAACTGCCAGAGACAAAAGTGCAGTTATTCTCAAACCTGAGTCACAAGAGCAGGCTGAATGTGCAGTTGAAAACTGATTACTTGACTTTGCCTCAACAAAGTTTAAGAGTTTGCCAAATTACTAAATGTAGAAAACAATGTTAAATAATTGATTTGTGGTAACATTTAAGAAAAAGCAAGTGACGGTTACAACAAATCCAAAAGGCAAATAGTCTGCATTTCTTTTCAGAAAATTGATTCTTAAATGCATGAATGCTAAAGATGCAAGTATTTTCTATTTTAAAAAAATCTAATAAAAAATTGGTTTCTACATAAAATACAGATCTGTCCACTATTGTTTCCAAAATGGAAACCAGTCAAACATGATTCTCATTAACAGTTGCTACACTAAGCAGTCTTACTGTGACAGCCTGAGAATGAGAGACCGTGTGAAAATGTTAATAAGAGCAAGTCATCTCATGCCCCAAGCTGAGCGGAGCTATGGAGTAACACTTTTATTTGCACAGATAGTGCCTGGTTGCAGGAATTTGACTAGGAAGTGGACAATTATTTGTTTTCAGGGGCCCGGAATTGACACGGAGTAGCAACAGTAAACATGAGAAGGTGTGAAAAACGGTATTCCTTCGTAGGAAGATGCTGGAGGGGTTTTTTCGGCTGTGAGCGGGGGAGGGGCGGGCCGTTACCACTTGACGTCGTCGTTGTGGCCCAGGTAGTGCCTCTGCTGCTGCTCCTCCACGTTGTACAGCACGACGGCCGAGGCGATGAAGTAGACGACCTCCCCCGTGGGAAGCAGGCACAGGTTGGAGCGGCAGTCTCGGCCCCTGTAGCCATACCTGGTCGCCGAGCGGTTAAGGGGAGTAAAACCAGGGGTGTGCAACCAGAGCATACGCGATACAGGGCTTCCTTATAATGGACCCTTACTCGTGAACCCATGACCTACTTTCATAAGTGCTGCTTGTGTAGCTCCTAGACAGTGGACATTATTCCTGCTAACGCACATAACTGGCTCTAATGAAGCGCTTGCGCCACGCTGTCGACAAACCTACAAACCTGGAAAGTACCTCCCTTTGCCTCAGGCACAGGGACAGTTCCTTTAACACTTTAATTCCCAATGACGCAGTAATGTATGGGCTGCCTTTAGCTCGTTGCAAGTGTACATAAGATGGTAGAGTGCTTTTATGACCACAGAAGAAGAAAGCGAGTGAGCTCATTGCGGCCTCATTGCCCGCCTCGGCGCGAGTTCATTCGCGCACACCGCGGTCCGGGCTGGTGGAGGGTGGGAAACAGAGCGGCCCATTGTGCGTGGCGGGGAAGGATACACCCACTGCAGTTTGAGCTTGCGCTCCGTCAGGTCCAGCTTGCTGTCCAGGCTGTAGCTGTCCCTCAGCTGGTCCGGGATGTGCATGGTGACCGGGCGCCCCCGCAGGAACATGCGCACGTACCCGTCCTCTGTGGGGGACACGAGGGGGGCAGGGGGCCAAACAAACACTCAGAGAGTGATGTCATGCTTCCATCTCTTATGTAACGCACCCACACAATTGCTCCATAATACAGTTCCTCCAGAAACGTTTTAACCCCCAGTTGGTCATCTCTTATTTTGTAAAATTAAAATGGGATTTTATTCTATTCTTCTCTTTATTCTACTCTTATAAGTATAATATAAGTAACTCTATTGTTCGAAAAGCATGGAAATGACTTGATAAGTATTCACCCCTACTAAAATCCTAAACTGGGCAAGGTATATTTCATTTTATTGAGATCACACGAAATATGTTAATGTGATGCACCGATGTTGATTTTGTATAGCTGCGTGATTGCTGAATGAATACCACTGGCTCTGAAACAGCATATCAGCTCAAACAACTGATCAGTCATGCCGCCTTGAAGACCGCAGAACTGCCCATGAAACTTTGAGAATAAGTCATAAAGCTGGCGACCGTTATAAAAAGATTGGCAAAGCTTTCAACCTTCCAGGGGCAAAAATATGGCACAACCCAGACACCAAGATCAAGTCATCGTACCAAACTGGGCCACCAAAAAATAGGGCATTTGAGTTGCAGTGCTCATTGATTGAAATGGGAATAGCGGTCTAGAGATCAACGATCTCTTCAGCACTTCACAGACACAGCCTCCTTTGAGAGACAAACCACTTCTGAGAAAGGCCAACACTCCTGGAGTCACACCTGGAGTTTGCCAGAAGCCATGTGGCAGAACCTGAGGAGGAAAATGCTGCAGTCTAATGAGACTAAAACTGAGCTCTTTCACCGGAAACCTGACCGATGCTCACAGTAGCACAAACCAGACCCGGCCTATGAGCCAGGTCACACCCTGTCAAGCGAGGTGCTGGCAACATCATGGCTCTTCATTTTCAGCAGGAGGGACTGGGACTATTTTGGATGGACCCAAATACAACAATAAGTCCTTGAGCAGTCTCTCCGTTTCAGTCCATAAGACATCTGAGGGGGGAGACTCGTGTTTCAACAGAAAAATGACCCAAAGCACAGAGAAAACAAATATCTTAATAACAAGATGTTCGGTATTCTGGAATTTTCTAGCCATGAGAAGACTAATTGCTGCCAATGGCTTATCGACAATGTTTTGACTCAAGGGGAATACTTGTTAGAGAAATGTCTTTCAGTATTCCACTGTATTAAAATTTCAAGAGAACAAATGTTAAAAGCTCAAGAGTGATGACTACTTTCTGAAGGCAATGTGCATCAGCAATCTTGTGGCTTCCACACTGATTGAGCTGGGGCATGGTGAGGCACAGGTTAACCTGTCCTCGGCTGTCTGGCTGTCACATGTGGGACGTGCAGAAAAGCACTGGAGCCCTGCTCCTGGGCAGTATTAACTTTATATAAGCAGGTAAGTCTACAGAGAACACAATTCTCATTTGGAGTAATGACCAGGGGAATTGTAGTGGGCAGGGAACACAAGGGATTTATGCAGCCCAGCAGGTGCTGGGTGCCAGATTTGTATTGAGCCATTTTGTCAAGGGGCAACATTGTAGTCGTTGTCTCTATGTAGTCTTGGCACTGGAATGAATTGGACTTCTCTTTCAAATACAAGTAAAAAATTATTACCATCTGTACCCTTCTGAAAACAGCTCAAGCTACATTTTGAAACAGCTGGTAGCTGGTTGACCAGTTCAGATCAGCTCCCAGCTTGACATGGGTTGACCAGCTGAAGTTATGTTTTGAAACCGCTTAGACAAGGTACCAGCACTAGCTGGTTGACCAGCTCATTCCCAGCTAGGCCAGCTTCTGGACAAACTTGGCCATGTTGGTTGGCCAGCTCATACCCAGCTTGATCAGTTACTGGACTGTGGCCAAAGCCATCTGAGCCATTTTACCGGAACATTCTCTGGGGCCCTAGCATTCACATATTTGCCAGGCCCCTAAATCAGCCCAGCACTGGATCCTGGTCGGACAGTGCTGAGGTTTCCTCTCCATGTAATTGGTTCATTAAAAATAAATGGAACCTCTAAAGAGGAAGTGGGAGTGGGAGTCTTCTTCTCTTCCATTTATCTTTCCAAAGCAAGTTTTCCAACTCCGGTACTACTGCAGTTTCATTTTAGAATTGAGATTGGCCACCCACAACACATCGCTGCTCTGTCTCACTCATCTAATTAGATGCTATCATTGCTTGTTTTTTCAAATAGACAGAGTCAATGAGGTAGATTTTAATACAGTTATAACAACTTACCGGCATTGAGGGCACATTCTTTGGATTTGCTGAAAAACACAAAGGAAATAGCTTAGAAAATATCACTTGGACATAAAACACATAAAAATGAACAAAGTTTTCACTTAAGACAGACATTGACAAATTTCCACTGCAAACATCTGAATAATTCATGCTGAGCCCATACAATGTGTGGGATCATTCTATAGTCTCCATGACAGCAGAGAGGAACGTACACACCGGGCGCCCACCACAGGCAGCTCCAGCAGTGGAAGAGGGTGGCCCGGGCACGGCACCTCAGCACCTTTACAGAGGCCCGTCTTTAAACACACACACCTCAGCACCTTTACAGAGGCCCGTCTACACACACACACACACACACACACACACACACACACACACACACACACACACACACACACACACACACACACACACACACACACACACACACACACACACACACACACACACACACACACACACACACACACACACACACACAGCCTGCTGTAGAGATTCCCCAACATGAGGAGGAAATGTTTAACTTATAAACTGATAAACTGTCCTGTGTCGCTGGAGAACACATCTTAACTTCAAGCGGCCAAGAACTAAGCCAACAGTATAAGGATTTTGAGTAAAAAGCTGTTAGTTAAAAGGCTAGTTTGTTAGGTCATTGCTTCCAGTCAAGACCCAATGACAGTGATGGCCGAGTCTTCTCAAACTGGTCAGTAAGTCACGGAAAGTAATTCAGAAATGTATGCTTTCCCTGGGGTTAGATTTTCAGTTAATGAGCATTTTACTCAAAGGAGCCTGATCCAATTAGTTTTGCATGTTTATTTCAAAATATTTTCGGGTAACATCTTAAGATGCTCTTTAAGTAAATGAAAAAAAAAAAAAATACAAAGCTGAAGAAACTACTCTCGCTTCTTGAGACGATTACACAGTATACAAAAATAGAAGTCTGGTTTACAGGTGCACAGTATGCATTAAGCAGGCGTTTCTATGGCTCAAGGTTATATTTTTGGACATCCAGTTTGAAAGAGGGGCTGGCACTGCCGCAGTGGCAGGGCAGGCCGTCGATATCCCAGCAGGCAATGGGCGGGGTTCCGTAATGCCGGCTGACGGGCGGCCGGCTCTGCAGTGCTGCAGAACTGCTGAATAAACACAGTGTGGGAGTGTTGAGCAGAGCACCAGCCCACTGGGTGCTTTCTGTAACGTAGTGGCAAAAATAAGAAATGGCAAAGGCTGGCGGTCCCCAGTCGGGACTGTTCTGAAAAGCGGTGAAACAAAGACTCACACACTTGTTGTGACGCTCAATAATCAAAATTTGAATCTAACAGAAGCGTTGACGCTTCGGCCACATCGTCAGAACGAACATCTGAAGGCTTGATACGGCTGAAAAGTCAACTCTCTGTGTTAAGATTCAAATTTTGATTATTGAGCATCACAACAAGTGTGTGAGTCTTTTTGTCTCACAGTTTCTAGGTCACTCCTTTTGACTCTGCACCTTCTACCATTTTTCTGCTGTGTGTCACTTCGGACATTTGACGGTTTTGAAAAGCAACTGGTCGGCTTGGACACGGAAGGTCTGAGTATGTATATTTGTGAATGTATAGTTATGCTGTGAGAAGTCACGAAGAACCAGACATTAAGGTCTTTATCGGTTGTTTCAGACAGACCGAAAAGTTAAGGAATAAATGATGCAGCATGTATGCACAACCGCGCTCTGCCCCCTGTTTTCATAACACCCACTCTGTCAGACTCTGATGGATTCAAACCTCCAGCAAGTCCTCATTAAAAGTTCTTGCCGACTTTTCATGCATTCATCAGAATAATGGCTTCCCTTTCAAACGGGAGCCAAGTTGGAATCTCTTCATGTGCAGCCAATTTAGATACAAAAACACAAATTCTGAGATGAAAATGAAAGTAAATTGTGACAAAAAGGCCAAAATGTGCTACGAGCCACAGGGAAGACGCATGTTAATGAGCGATTACAGACGCCGTTTGATTCTTGGACACCGTCGATGCCAAATCCAAAACACAAATTAAAGACTGAGGCCCTGATTACAGGAGGGTAGTCATGGTTAAAATAATTACTGTTATAACGCTCCCCTCCGCTCTGCCAGTCCCTCCTCCCCGAGGCAATGTTTCGCGATCCCTCACATGCAAAGCGGCTCACAAAGGAGACGGGAATGCCGAACCTCTGGCAGCGCTCCATTAAATAAATTATGGAGCTCAGAAAGTGCGTGACAGTCTCTCGCATGCTGCCGAATGCTACGCCGCAAAGCCAATGCAGACCTGCCAGACTCTTCCACACAAAGGAGGATCTGGAAATGAAAGTGGGGATTCTGCATCTTTAAAAAAAAAAAAAGAAAAAAAAAAATTTTGTTTGGTTTTTTCTAACAAAGAGCCAACTGAGTCTACAGGGCTTTTCCAAAAACTGGAAGCGAGACTTCAGTTTGTTGTGGCTCGAAAGCCCAAAGGAAATCATGGTTTGATGAGAAAGGAGAACCGGGAGGGGAGGGCGAATGCCAAACTTGTGGGTCTTTCTGAGTTTGAAATGCTTTCTTCAGTAAAAGACACCTCAGTTGGATCAAAGTAGACACATGCTCTAACATAATAAGGGTTGGCTTCAATATAATCCAATTCATGTTATGCAAATTCTGAATCGGATACAAATCTACTCTCCCCAGTCAGGCAGGAGATAAACCGTCTCCGCCGTTAGTCTCCAACATTAGAGGTCATTGGAACAATAGAGCCAAACACAAGTGTTCTCATCAGTACAAAGATTTCAGTGAAATGCGCTTTCAAAACTAATAACGAAGTGAGTGGTGTTGCCATTGCTGACACATTTGACAACCTCCTAAGGGTGTAGTTAAATGTAGTCATCTCCCCAAGGGAGCCCATCTTTTCAAATTCCCACAGCAGGAAAACGTGAGATGTTAACAACCATTAGACATTAGACAGACATTTCACTGTGTAGTCATCCGGAACTTCAGATCATTGAGAAACTGTTATCTAGCCTCCCAACCGATTTAAACAGCCAAATTAAAGTTGTAATGTGAACTTTATGTTCTCGACTTCAATTAGGGATTATTCACCTTGTGCTATTCAGCAGTGCTGTGAATAACTGCTTTTACACACACACACATTCGCTGTGTGTACCTACAGCTAGTGTTACATTAACAAATGGGGAAAAATGGCATTCCATCGGACTTGAGTCCGCTGGGACAGAGCAGGTAGAGGAAGAACCGCAATCGCGTTACGTCATCTTTATCACTGCAGGAAGCCGTGGAGAGAAACGTGAGATAACAGTGTCCTTGTGCCTTCTTCCTTATACTGTAAAAATCTGCAAGCATTTAATCATTCCCAACAAATCTAATAACCTAATGCAAATATGTGCCATACCCCCCCCCCCCCCCCCCCCATCTACAGGCGGTCAATGGATCTAATGCGCACTGAGGAAACACGTTAATCAATAACTGCCTACTGCAGCCACAGCACAGACAAATCAACATAATGAATCTGCCCGTTCGCACGGCGACGAATCGCCCCATATTTCTGCAACATGGCATTGCTTCACTCAGACGCATCAGCGACGTAGAGAGGATGTCAGGATCCGGCTGAGCAGGCATGCAGAAACCCCCAAAGCCACAGAGCAGACTCCAGCGCACACCCAAACCCTGCCCAGCACGACGGTGCAGTTTGATCACACCACCTTTTAACAAGTTTGGTATTGACATGAACGTGCACTGGCAATGGTAAGATGATGTGAGTACAAACAGACACTGGTTTTAAAACCAGGTCCTGAAATCAACTCTTTGTGTTCGGTTTTGTTTGTTTGGAAAAGGCCTTCTGCAAACACACTTCTAACAAAAGCCCAGCACACGGGCTGCACTGTTCTTTCCCATTGCAAAAGACCTGGGAGTGATCAGGAGTCAGAACTTCACAGGCTAACACTAAGCACTAGCACAACCTTTAACCTAAAGCAAAACATCAGACTGCACCAAGGTTTCTGTGGCTAATTTAAAACCCCTTATTGTCAACTGACCCCTGGGTAGTAGAGGAGCTGGTGTTAGTTTACCTGGTCGATCTTTTCATGGCGAAAGTTGTCTGTAGCTCAACTGAACAAACGGAGCGGCCTCAGTCAGGAAACTCACTGCCAGCTGCTTCAGGGGAAGTTTAGCTCCGCTAGTTTATGTGGACTTTTGCACCAATGGCAGCGCATTTCCTGACCCTGCCTCACTGTGGACACACCCCCGATAGGCCAACCCAGTAATCTCATGTGTCAGCAGGGGGGGGGGCTGGGAAGAGGGCGTGAGCTGATGGTCTGTTTTTTTTACACAACCTAATTACGCTGTCATATAAGCGTTTGCATTTTTCAAACAATGTCCAGGTGTTTTAGATTAACTGATATCTGGTTCAGGTCTACGTGTTTGACAGAAACATAGCAACAGTCGAGGTACATTTTTGTTCTTCAAGGATCAAATTTCCCAAATGTACCCTGAAACAGAACATTTACAAATGAGTAGATTTTTCAAGGTTACCGCCCCAGCAAGAAGCATTTGAACCTTTTTAGGCACTTATCGTTCTTTTATTTCTGAGAGTTTAGTGCAGTCGTATACTGAAAGCGGTCTTCAATGCCCACACTTTTTAAAATATAAAAACAGGAACTTTAACTATTTGCAACTATTGTATAGAATATTGGTCTCACACAAACACACACGCAAACACATGCGCACACACACACACACACACACACACACACACACACACACATAAACGTACTCCTCTGAGCCCTTCCCCTTGCTGTGCCTCTACCCTGCTGTCCCCACCCTACAGGCACTGCAGTGCTTGCTGTCAGACACACCACAGCCTAAATTATTCATGCTGGTCAATAACCTGACTGTTGTTGCTGCGGGTCCACACACGCATCCACAGCGCACCGCGTAGCAGCGTCGGCCGCCGCGCTAACGAGCACAGCCCCAGCCTACATAATCCAGTTCACTCACAGCACAAAAACAAAAGGCTGGCCTTCATTAGACACAATGTCTCCGGGCCGCAGGCTCGTTTTGCGTAAGAGTTTGTGTAAGTGGCTGTGGCTCTCTGACAGGGGCTTTAAATTAAGGACAGAGCCCGAGTTCGACGTGGGGGAAAGAGGAAACGTTGTCCGTCCGATCGGGTTGTGAAGTGAGACCATTTATTCTGACAGGTTAGTTTTCCAGTCTCTGCTCCACAGAACACGGACAGAGGGGCATGCTGGCAGGCTGCTGCTGTGGGACTTTGACACGGTTCTGGCGCAGAATAAAATGGGAGGGAGACCGACCGGGGTTGGCGTTTGGGGTGGGCGTGGGGGTGAGGGTGAGGGGGCACCTGTCTCTCTTGCTGCAGGAGGAGCTGCTGGAGGAGGTGGTCCGACTGCGGGAGTCTGACGACATGTCTCTCCTCACCGTGGACAAGCGCTCCGTCGACATGCTTTTCCTGGGGGACGGAGGGAGGGAGAGAGAGAGGGGGGGATGAAGAAGAGGAAGAGGGGGAGAGCAAAGAGTAGAGAGGGAGGGAAGGAGAGAAAGGGGGAGAATAAAGAAGAGACATGGAAAGAATGAAAGGGAAAAGGAAAGAGGGAAGGAGAGAAAGAGACAGAAAAATTGGAGGGGGGGGGGCATGAACAGGAACTTAATAAGAGCAGATAAGAAACATTTTGTTTGCAATAGTTCCTTTTACTCCTGTTGCTGATCGTGCTGTTAACATTGATGGTGCACTCCGGCAACGCGAGAAACTAGAACTAGCATTTGCATAATTTGAATATGAGAGAGTGGCAGTTACGAGAGGAAGGGTGTACAGGACAGCAAGGAAGAGGGAAAGAGAGAGACAGAACACGAGAGAAAGGTGGAATGAGAAACGGCATGACTGAATGCGACAGTTAGTGATTACCTTACGCTTAGAGGAGAAAGCTGAAGCCATATTACAGTAGGGATGAAAGAGGCTTTAGTACATTTGCACAGACACAGAGCCTCATTCTGCCATTTCCCTTCTGCGCCGGACAGAGGAAAGAGCACTTACTGCTCAGAATGAAAGATACAGGCAGGGCCATTTATGAGGGACTCGTGTCCGCCTTTTACCAGATTACAGTAATCGGGATTGGCAGATATGCAGACCCAAGCACTCTGTCCCTCTGCTTTAACACACACACAAAAACACACATATATACACACAGATACACACAGACACACACATACATACATACGGTATACACACACATGTGCATGCACACACACAAAAACACACATATATACACACAGACACACACACATACATATGGTATACACACACACAAAAAACTTGCAAGCACCTCACGCACGTATGCACATGACGCCTCTTCAGATGCATGAGTGCTCGCTCACACACACACCCAGGTACACGCACACACACAAACACACATCAAGCCTCGCTCACACACACACCCAGGTACACGCACACACACACACAAACACACACACAAACACACATCAAGCCTCGCTCACACACACACCCAGGTACACGCACACACACAAACACACACACAAACACACATCAAGCCTCGCTCACACACACACCCAGGTACACGCACACACACACACAAACACACACACAAACACAAACACACATCAAGCCTCGCTCACACACACACCCAGGTACACGCACACACACAAACACACACACAAACACACATCAAGCCTCGCTCACACACACACCCAGGTACACGCACACACACACACAGAAACACACATCAAGCCTCGCTCACACACACACACACACAAACACACACACACACACACGTGTACACTCACACAGTAATCGAGAGTGGCAGATATGCAGACCCAAGCGCTCTGCCCCTCTACTTTAACACACACACAAAAACACCCATATACACACACGCACACACACACACACACAGATACACGCACACATATGGTATACACACACGTGTATGCACACACACAGAACAAACTTGCATGCACCTCACGCGCGGATGCACAAACCGCCCCTTCAGACGCATGAGTACTCACACACACACGCACAAACATGCACACAGAAACACACACACACACACACACACACACACACACACAAACATGAAGCCTCGCTCACACACACACACACACACACACACACACACACACGTACACTTACACAGTAATCGGGAGTGGCAGATATGCAGACCCAAGCACTCTGTCCCTCTGCTTTAACACACACACAAAAATACCCATGTACACACACACAACACAAACACACACATACACACACACACACACGTGTACACACACACACACACACACAGAAAGACACACACAGACACCAAGCCTGCACACACCGAACCTCGTTCACACACGCATTTACACTCATTCACACGAACATGGACACAAAAACACACACCACATGCATACACGCACACACGCACACACACCAAGTCTGCACACACCATTTACCGCTCTTGCTCACACACATACGCAACACACATGCCCATGTACACACACACCCACACACAAACACGCACACACCAAGCTACGCACGCCACTTGCCTCTCTTGCTCACACGCACAGACACACAAACACACGCACCCACACACAAACACGCACACACCAAGCTACGCACGCCACTTGCCTCTCTTGCTCACACGCACAGACACACAAACACACACACCCACACACAAACACGCACACACCAAGCTACGCACGCCACTTGCCTCTCTTGCTCACACGCACAGACACACAAACACACGCACCCACACACAAACACGCACACACCAAGCTACGCACGCCACTTGCCTCTCTTGCTCACACGCACAGACACACAAACACACACACCCACACACAAACACGCACACACCAAGCTACGCACGCCACTTGCCTCTCTTGCTCACACGCACAGACACACAAACACACACACCCACACACAAACACGCACACACCAAGCTACGCACGCCACTTGCCTCTCTTGCTCACACGCACAGACACACAAACACGCGCACCCACACACAAACACGCACACACCAAGCTACGCACGCCACTTGCCTCTCTTGCTCACACGCACAGACACACAAACACACACACCCACACACAAACACGCACACACCAAGCTACGCACGCCACTTGCCTCTCTTGCTCACACGCACAGACACACAAACACACACACCCACACACAAACACGCACACACCAAGCTACGCACGCCACTTGCCTCTCTTGCTCACACGCACAGACACACAAACACACACACCCACACACAAACACGCACAGACACACAAACACATACACCCACACACAAACACGCACAGACACACAAACACACGCACCCACAAGCTCTTAAACAGAAATGCACTTGAAAGCCGGCCAAGCTGAGATGCAATTGAGTAATACCGACCGAGGAAGGGATAACAACTCTACATAATTACTGCAGTCGACTGCAGCCGGGTGTCACGAGCGGTTTGCCTCTGCTGCAGAGGACCAGGCACTGCGGACAGCGTCAGCACAGGTGTCCCCTCCCGTGTCCCAGTCCACGGGGAGACGCCGCATTTCACGGCCGTGCCGCTTCACACACCGCCCTTTAACCTAATCACCACGGGCGCCGAGTGGAACCGACTGCAGGAGAGAGGTGAGACCGAGCGATTCCGTTAAACCGTAACGGTCCGACCGCGTCTGCTCAGAAGAGCTTACGGGAGGGGCCCGTGCCGTGTGGCAGCAGACAGCTGTGATGTCATTCATAGGTGGGGGGGGGGGGGGGGGGGGGAGGAGAAATGGGACGGCAAAAAAGATGGCGGCTACGACGGACACACGTCAATACCCAAGCAGCCATTTATGTAGTTCAGGTTACATCTGCAGCTCAAACGATGCAACAATGACATCTACAGGCAAAGCTTGGTAATGCAGCACCTGCGAGCTTTATAACTACAAGACATTAGCACAGCAATGATCTGTTTTTACAGCCCGTTAATTACCTAGTATTTACTGGGTAAATACAGCTGCTTGGGTAATTATTAGGTAGCCATTTTGATTTCAAGTAACATGAAACAAACATGATAAGTACTATGAAAATATGCTTTACAGCCCGGTTCATAGTACTTACATCAGAAAACAAAATAGTTACCAAATAATTACACCTGCTAATTGCCCAGTAAATTAGGTAATTAACAGGCTGTGAAATAAAGGGTTACCTTTTTTTTCTTATGAACCAGAATGACTAGCATACAAACCTTTTGATTGACAGCAGCACCTCCTTTTTCGGGGACGAGGGCGAGGATGGGAACCCTCCCAGCTGTTTCTGGGGCAGGTAGCCATTGCTGTGGGGCTTGGAGGGCAAGGCCTGGAGGAGCTGACGGACTGGCATCGTTTGAGAGAGAGGAAACTAAAATCAGCCAGGACTTCAAGTACACACCATAAAAATACACTTCTAAAGTTAGTGTTGACACAAAGAAAAGACTGCATGGAATAAAGAGTTGGATTGTGGCAGTTTGGAAAAAGATTTGACCTGTACAGGCCTTTTCTAGATCTTTCTTTCATCATCTTCCACTTCTTTCTAATGTTTAAGCTATTTTACACAAGTACTTGTAAATATGTCTAAGAAGCTACAGGAGTTATGCAGTTACGAACATTGACGGATCTGTATATATAAATACATAAAGTACAGTGAGGTATTTCTAAACCTGAAATCCTCGTATCACCATGAATGTGTAATGTCAACATAAATAATTTAAGGGGCATGTTTGTAACGTGTCACAGCATAATACACCACCATTGATGTAGGATGTTGTGCTGATGGAAAAAAATATCTACTAATGCAAATATGACGGGCCATTAGAGAAGCACATTCAAACAGAAATGCTAACTGTCATGTATAATAAAAAAATCTTTAAAAGACATATGGGGCTGTTAGGTGGCTCAACAAATATAGGCACGGTTCTAGAGCATGGATGGGCGCCAGTCAGGTCAGGTCCAAGCTGTGCCAGTGCCTATTTCAGCCTGGCCCTCTCTACTACACAATTCATAAAAAATGCATTCTGGGGTCGGTGGAGTAGGTGTGACCATCTCATTTGTGCGAAGTATTCTCTAACCAATCAGGTGCTGGCAGTATTCTGTGTAGTATTGATCCGTAACAGCAGGCTTGCCAAGTTGGAAGATGACAAATTTGTGGGCATCAACAATTTTCCCACTGGATATCTGACTGACATTTATATGACGTAGAGGCACCGTGAAAAGGGTACGCTGATATCACAACAAAGTGGACTGCAGAACGCAGGAGAATACACTTTTCTACCTGTTTTTTACGCCAAAACTATATTATTTCATACATGCTGAAATAAGGGCGTGGATTAAAATGTTTCACAATTATGTAGGCATATAAACATCCGATCTAGAGTGAATTACCCTTTAAGCTGATAGGTTTAATTATCTTCTGTGTTACTCTGTAAAGTGTCTTTGTGATAGTCTCCTGTGAAAAGTAAATTGAATTAAATTGAAATAAGAATATTGCGTGTCATTCTCAAACCACTTTATTCCAGGGTTCTGGATCAATGAATCCATCCCCTCCCCACCATGCAATGGGACTTGAGACCCGAAAATAAAGAACACTGTGTTCTATTTCAGCTGGGGTGAGTTCAGTTGCACAAAGCATGATGGGAATCACACAAAGCATGATGGGAGTTGAAGTCCAGAGCCCACACACAGCCAGAGCACTGGACTACCACATATGCAAAAGGTCTGTAAAAACCATGCTTATTGTAAGAATATTGATAAGTATGTTTTACTAAATGATAGTGACAAATCAGAAATCATTGTGATGATATTTTGACTTATACAGTATATTAAAAAAACAGTGAAAACTGTGCATTATTGCATCACAGTTGACGCACTTATCCAAAGCGATTTACAGTTGCGTAGACAAATTATGGACCAATCCCCCCTGGAGCAATGCGACGTTAAGGGCCTCAATGGGCGAACAGCTGCGCTGATCTTATCGTGGCTTCACTGGGGCTTGAACCACCAACCTTCCGGGGCCCCAGTCATGTACCTTAGCCACTAGGCCACACACTGCCCCCTGTTCCCTGAGCATTTCACATGGGAGAGCACCCATCAGTGGTCCAGAGAGTTTTTCACAAACGGCGAATGCAGAACGTACCTCCTGCAGTCCGGTGTACGCTGGGACAGGCGTGCAGCAACCCCTCGCCCTTGGCGGGCGGGCCCCTCCTCCCGGGCCCCTGGCCCTGCTCCTCACAGCAGCCCAGCCTGCGTAGGGCGTCGGCCAGCGCGGCCTTCAGCAGCTGGATCTCATCCTCCTGCAGCTGCACGCGCTGCTCCAGGTGAGACAGCCGGTCGTCCACCTCCATAGTGCTGTTCGCCGACAGGTTGTCATCTGCGGTCGCAGGGAGAGGGGGGGGGGGGACGTCAGCCACCAAGACGCCAAGACACGACACCATTTCTCCATTTTACCAGCAGGCCCAGTGTAGCTGGACCAAGGCCTGGACTAAAACTGGGCCTTAGCTTTGGCTCACTGTTGAATGCTAAGCGCTAACTCTTCTTTTCTCTTAACATTCAGTTTGCTGTCGACATCAGGCCTTAGCTTTGACTTGAATGCTAAGTGCTAACTTTACCCTTTCCCTTCACGTTCAGTTTGTTGTGGTGATTATGGTTATCTTTGAACTAACCAAATGGTATTGGTGAAGGAAAAAATAAAAAATATTCACATTTTATTATATTTATGGAAACTTGTTACAATGTTTCTTCACAAATACAGTTTGCCGATTTGAGAGTTCCCAAAAATGAAGAAGATGGAAAATGTGCCTTTAACTATGAGATCAGATCGAGACCAATCCAAGTCCAAGAGTATTCAAAGCTTCAGCAATTACATTCTCTTTCTTAGCTGTAGTTAGCAGAATATATTTCATCATAAACAAAAGTTTTGTTTTTATTTCTTGATATGTTTTTTGGGGTAAGCATTGTATACTGGGTTTTCCATATAAAAACAATAACTATAAATACATAAACCGGAGGCATTAGTCGGTGAGTTATATGGTGCGTTTTCATATTTTTAAGTGCAGCCGATACCCAAAAAGCCTGTCCAATATTACATTTAGTAATTGCGACCTAATTTATGGACGCCACAGGGAAGGAAACCAAAAGGAAAATTTAAAACAACCAATGCCAAAATCTGACTAATACAGATTCCCATCTGCCTCTTTCCAGCATCACACATCCCCTTTTGGGGATAGCTTGGAAAAGGATAATTAACTACAGTGGAATGCAGTGTTTGCTTTAATGTTTATTTTAAAGGCATGGCACAGCTCATTTTAACATAGCTAGTCTCCTCATAATGGGTTCATCTCATACTGAATAAACTCAAATAATCAGAGTGCATTATGGCCCAAGGACTGCATTCATCTGGGTCTGTGATCTGCTCGGTGAATGAAAATAGACAAAAATATATGCCAATATTGCATATTTGGCCATCAGACATGATTTGAATCAGCCAGTATTATTATACCTTGAAATCAATAGTACCACAACCAACCATGAATAAAGATTAGGCTAAACCACCAGAGAACTGACAATTAGTTGTCAACATAACATTGCATTTATACTATAAAAGTATAAATGCAGTATACATGCATCATTTTGATAATGTATTCTCTACAAAGGATTCAACAACAACACAACACCCTTTTCTGCAAGTCTGAACACATTCCGGAACGGAAAGAAAAAACTAAGACCCAGACAAGCTAGGATAGAGCACAGCACAGTGTTTTTAATCAGTTAGCCAATCTTCGTAGTGCCCTGGAGTGCACTTACAGCAACACCGTTCCCAAAGACAGTTCAGACCGCTACCGCCTCACATTATCAAACAAATAGACACCACGCTCATGAATTAAATTACATTTTTGCACAATGCAAATTATGAGCATCTCTCTAACCGAAATGTGAGAGGCTTAAATGTGTACTTCCGTTGAATGACATGAGAAGGATGGACACTAATGTAGCAGGTGGTAACCTTGTGAAAAATGTATGAAGGTTAATGACAGGTGAAGATGACTCAGGGAAAATGGACAGAGGAGCGGAGAGGTGAGGAGAGGAGGGGGGTGGCAAAACAGGGGGCGTGCGCCCCGTGTTGAGAATGCGGGAGAGACTGAGGGGGGTCGGATGAGCTTTCGCCGCGAAACCCGAAGCTTCGGCGTCCCGGCTGGGCGAGGTGAGGCCGATGAAATATTCATTGGCGATCCGTTACACCGCCTTCCCTACCTGCCATACCGCCGGTCGGTCAGAGGGCTCTCGGGGGCTCACGGACAGACGGACGGCGGGTCTGAATCCCGTTTGGGGACTTTCCCTCGCGTGCTCTCCTCCAGCTCTGTGCCCCTGCGCTGCCCGACCCACGTTCTGCCAGCGAACACTCTCCCTGAACTGCTCCTGATGCAGCACTGCACACACGCTAGCTGGCTCAGGCCCAGGAAGTACAGCTAACAGGGAGGCGGTATGGGACACAGGGAGCACTGCTAACAGGGAGGCGGTATAGGACACAGGGAGCACAGCTAACAGGGAGGTGGTATGGGACACAGGGAGCACAGCTAACAGGGAGGTGGTATGGAACACAGGGAGCACAGCTAACAGGGAGGTGGTGTGGGACACAGGGAGCACAGCTAACAGGGAGGTGGTATGGGACACAGGGAGGGAGCACAGCTAACAGGGAGGTGGTATGGAACACAGGGAGCACAGCTAACAGGGAGGTGGTATGGGACACAGGGAGGGAGCACAGCTAACAGGGAGGTGGTATAGAACACAGGGAGCACAGCTAACAGGGAGGTGGTATGGAACACAGGGAGCACAGCTAACAGGGAGGTGGTATGGGACACAGGGAGGGAGCACAGCTAACAGGGAGGTGGTATAGAACACAGGGAGCACAGCTAACAGGGAGGTGGTATGGGACACAGGGAGCACAGCTAACAGGGAGGCGGTATGGGACACAGGGAGCACAGCTAACAGGGAGGCGGTATGGGACACAGGGAGCACAGCTAACAGGGAGGCGGTATGGGACACAGGGAGGGAGCACAGCTAACAGGGAGGTGGTATGGGACACAGGGAGCACAGCTAACAGGGAGGCGGTATGGGAAACAGGGAGGGAGCACAGCTAACAGGGAGGTTGTATGGGACACAGGGAGCACAGCTAACAGGGAGGCGGTATGGGACACAGGGAGCACAGCTAACAGGGAGGCGGTATGGGACACAGGGAGCACAGCTAACAGGGAGGTGGTATGGGACACAGGGAGCACAGCTAACAGGGAGGCGGTATGGAACACAGGGAGGGAGCACAGCTAACAGGGAGGCGGTATGGGACACAGGGAGGGAGCACAGCTAACAGGGAGGCGGTATGGAACACAGGGAGCACTGCTAACAGGGAGGTGGTATAGAACACAGGGAGCACAGCTAACAGGGAGGCGGTATGGGACACAGGGAGCACAGCTAACAGGGAGGCAGTATATGACACAGGGAGCACAGCTAACAGGGAGGCGGTATGGGACACAGAGAGGGAGCACAGCTAACAGGGAGGCGGTATGGAACACAGGGAATGAGCACAGCTAACAGGGAGGTTGTATGGGACACAGGGAGCACAGCTAACAGGGAGGCGGTATGGGACACAGGGAGCACAGCTAACAGGGAGGCGGTATGGGACACAGGGAGCACAGCTAACAGGGAGGCGGTATGGGACACAGGGAGCACAGCTAACAGGGAGGCGGTATGGGACACAGGGAGCACAGCTAACAGGGAGGCGGTATGGGACACAGGGAGGGAGCACAGCTAACAGGGAGGCAGTATGGAACACAGGGAGCACTGCTAACAGGGAGGTGGTATGGAACACAGGGAGCACAGCTAACAGGGAGGTGGTATAGAACACAGGGAGCACAGCTAACAGGGAGGCGGTATGGGACACAGGGAGCACAGCTAACAGGGAGGCGGTATATGACACAGGGAGCACAGCTAACAGGGAGGTGGTATGGGACACAGGGAGGGAGCACAGCTAACAGGGAGGCGGTATGGAACACAGGGAGGGAGCACAGCTAACAGGGAGGTTGTATGGGACACAGGGAGCACAGCTAACAGGGAGGCGGTATGGGACACAGGGAGCACAGCTAACAGGGAGGTGGTATGGAACACAGGGAGCACAGCTAACAGGGAGGTGGTATAGAACACAGGGAGCACAGCTAACAGGGAGGCGGTATGGGACACAGGGAGCACAGCTAACAGGGAGGCGGTATGGGACACAGGGAGGGAGCACAGCTAACAGGGAGGTGGTATGGGACACAGGGAGCACAGCTAACAGGGAGGCGGTATGGGACACAGGGAGGGAGCACAGCTAACAGGGAGGTGGTATGGGACACAGGGAGCACAGCTAACAGGGAGGCTGTATGGGACACAGGGAGCACAGCTAACAGGGAGGTGGTATGGGACACAGGGAGCACAGCTAACAGGGAGGCGGTATGGGACACAGGGAGGGAGCACAGCTAACAGGGAGGTGGTATGGGACACAGGGAGGGAGCACAGCTAACAGGGAGGTGGTATGGGACACAGGGAGCACAGCTAACAGGGAGGCTGTATGGGACACAGGGAGCACAGCTAACAGGGAGGTGGTATGGGACACAGGGAGCACAGCTAACAGGGAGGCGGTATGGGACACAGGGAGGGAGCACAGCTAACAGGGAGGTGGTATGGGACACAGGGAGGGAGCACAGCTAACAGGGAGGTGGTATGGGACGCAGGGAGCACAGCTAACAGGGAGGCGGTATGGGACACAGGGAGGGAGCACAGCTAACAGGGAGGTGGTATGTAACATAAGGAGTCTAGGTAACTAGAATGGCTGTCCTCCTAGACATGACAAGTTGTGTCTTGCAGCAGGCATTTTAATGTAGCTATACCAGTGTGTAAACTGGTAATCCTGCTTGTCGAGAAAGAAATGTTGATGCACGTTCACAACAACATGCATGGAGAACATGGTGGAGGTGGTGAGTCTCTTTCTCTGTGGGCAGCGCCAGCGTTTTCAAAATGGTTTCATAAGACTTTTCATAAGATGATTGCCTAATACTGCTTTAAAAATAGGCATAATCTGATTACAACAATATGAAATTATGACATTTTGGATTGCTTCAATGTACAAAATCACACACACACACACACACACACACACACACACACACACGCCAGATGTACACCCTAGTGACAAAAACAGCTCAAGCTAGGTTTCAAAACAGCTGGTAGCTGGTTGACCAGTTAGACTAGCTCAAGCTATGTTTTGAAACAGTTGGTAGCTGCTATTTAAAATGGTCAGCTGGATTTTACACCAGGGCATCTACACTGGAGGATGAGAACCGATTGTGTGAACGTCGTTAGCTAATTTACACAAAACAAACAGAAACCACACTCTCACCTGAATTCTTGAATATACTTGTCTCACTTAACGGGAACTAAATTAATCCAAAATTAATCAGATGAGATTAGCCTACAGGTTTTATATTTCCAATAACATTTTGGAATGTGTAGTTAGGACCGGATAACATTTTCGAAGTAACTAACGTTAGCTGTCAAACACCACGGATGACCAGTGAACACTAACGTTAACTTTACATCTCGTTAGTGCGATTTTATTTCGGAGGGGGCCATTTAATCGCACACTAATACAGCCCTGAAAGTTGGCAACTAGCAATCTACCAAGACAGATAATGAACATTTATCGCCAGCGTTAATCAGAATAGTTTTATATATTCATTTATCAAGTACATTTAAGATGTTTACCGCGGTTTTCCATTGCGAGTCTGCGGTTGTCAGCATGGGCAGGATATGTTGCTAGGACACCGCTGGACCGTTAGCCAGCAGCTACCGTTAGCTGGAATTCCATATTCGAAATAGTTCAAGCCACTTTACCAATGGTCCGTCTGAAACTGATGAAGCGTAGTTGCGGTACCTTTTCGACAAGTGTCGTGCGACCAAAATTAAAGTGAATTTGATCTTTTTAAGTAATTGTTCGTAATATAGCGCAATAATAACACTTTTCACACCTACTATAGATGGCTACCATTGCCTAAAAAAAGGGGCAAAATAAGCTAACTAGTAAACCAGTTTGAGAAACAGCAGAGACGCAGCAGCTTGTCCACAAGAAAGGGAAAACTATCTTGAGGCAACCAAGACACAGGCCTATATGACTGAGGATTAGATTTCAATCACCAGCTGTAGAGCTGTAGCCCAACCACCTTCTGCTAGCAGATGGAGAACACAGCCCCCAGCAGAGATGCCTGCTGTTTACAATGCAGCAACCTGACTGGTAGGAGAATAACGTGAGAGGGAGAGTTGAGCTGAACTGCCAACAAAGGCAAATTGCCTTCCAATGGAATATAATTAATACAGGCTGTAGCTGGTAGAACCTTCTGCCATGCATTAGAGGTGGCAGTGGAGCAACTGAGTGAATGCGAGAGAGGAAAGCTGGAAAATGACCTGTAAACCTTCTGACAGTGATGATACTGCCTGCGGCAGAATGATCCAAAGCATTGATTCGGCTATTCCTTATTTAAAGGGATACGTTGCCATGTGCTACATAGCCTGGAGGGTATATGGTGTCCTCCAAAAGTATGGGAATGGTACAGTGAAATTTGCTAAATTCTATAGGCCTATACCAGGGGTTCCCAGACTGTGGGTCAGGACCCCATGCTCAATTTCAAGATGGGGTCGCCGGAAAACTTAAAAAAGATCAAATTTATTTTTTGTCTCTTTAAAATAGGTGAATGTAGGCCACTGAATGTTCAACAACCCAACTATAATAAAGCAATGAGGTAGGAGAGGTTGAGGCATATTTCCAATATAGTCGTGGCCAAAGGGTGTTGTTTGGCACAAGATGTGTGTGGGTGGGGTGTTGGGGTCGGTTGTGTGGGTGGGGTGTTGGGGTCGTGTGTGTGGGTGAGATGTTGGGGTGGTGTAAGTTTGTGAACATCCATTTGGGGTCACATCAGAGAAATGTTTGTGAACCCCTTGCCTGTACCATTTTACAGAAACAGCTTTTTGTGTTGAGTCCCCCGTTTTCAGCTGTGCAAAGGTATAACAGATGACTGACAGGCGTTATCTGTTGCTCAGATGTTTCCTCTTGCCTCGACTGTTCAGGATTAAAAGAGTACGGAATGCCCAGTGTGGGCTCTATCCTTTGTTTTCATCTGTGGTGATTACATTTGCAGTCAGAGGCATGCAACATCACGAAGACCAGATGACTAAGCATGGCTGAAAATCAACTGACCTCTATGCAGAGAGGATAGAAGAATTCATTAAGAAGGATAGCATACAAACTGGATATATCAAGTACAGCAGAAGTAAAAAAAAAAAAAATAAAAAATAAAAAAAATAAAAGAAAATTACTGGTGGATTCAGAAATAAACACTGGCCAGCCAAAGAAGATAACTGCAGCAGACGATGGACAGATGGCAATACCGCATAAAAAACCCATAAAACAATGGTCAGTGACATGCCCAGCAGTCTCAGAGGGCAGAGGTGAAACTATCACACGCCACTGTATGCACAAGTCTTTGAGAATATAATTACAGCAAGAATAAAATTGCAGATTAAAATTGCGCCCCAGAAAAATGGAGAGAGGAGCCGATAGAGTTCAAAAGTGTGGAGAGAGGAACAAACAGCCCATGATGAAATATGCAGGAGGTAGCCTCGTGGCTTGGGCACAGGCTCACTCGGCTTTACTGATGTAATGGAGGACGGCAGCGGTAGAATGAATTCAGAGACCCCAAACACACTGCCTACACAACCAAAGCATTCATCAATAGGAAAATATTTTGACTGGCCCGATCTCATTTAAATCCAATCGAGCATGCATTTCATTAATGAAACACAACAACTGAAAGCAGCTGCAGTGAAGGCCTGAAATGGCATTATCGAAGAAAGTACGAAATGATTGGGGATTTTAATCGGTCATAGAATTGATGTAGGTATTGTATTTAATGGCTATGCAACCACATAGTAAAATGTATTCCTTATTGTTGCACAGCTGAAAACAGGGGGGACTTCACACAAAAACAGCAGGTTCTGTAAAATGATAAATGCATATACCTGGATGGATATGCAAGTAACTACAGTACCATGGAATGAAAGTTGATTGTCTGTACTTTTGTCTAATACTCATCTTTAAATCTAAAATCCAAATATAGCAAAAATAACTAATTTCACTTTACAGTTCCCATTCTTCTGGAGGGCACCGTATAAGCAAGCACCTTACCTGGGAAATCAGTGGATCTGTCATTCTCAAACACTCTAGGTGCTCATGAAATACACAATATCTCACCTGATGTGCAACAAAAGCAAGAGGAAGATTTGAGTGTGTCCTGTCCTTTACAGTACAAAACACTAGTTTGACTCACTAGAGTCAAATTCATAGAATACAGAGCATGTTGTGTACACTAAATTGATTATTATTTGGAATATCTGTAAAGTGCATTAAACTCAACATATGAAATATAAATGTACTATATGTTTATATGAGTCTAGGTGTTTCTCACTGTGCATTGGTTCATGAGTAAAAGTTTTTGGGGTTTTTTTCCGTCCTGAATCTCAGATGATTCATCCTTATAAGCACCAAGTAAAGGGTCCAACCATTATGTTTCACCTCCACCATGCATTCGCACATTGCTACTCTCATAGTCACACAGAACAGACTTTCTGGGCTGTGATTGATTCTGCCACTGTGACTAAGCGTGCTTGGTTTTAACAACGGCGTTGTCTTCGAAAAAAATATTCGAAGCACTGATAACAAGCGGATAGGATTACCAGATCGTTTACAGGAAGGAGCTCTCCCATAACCAGGGTGCAAGAACATTATTTACTCCATGAATGAAATCTGATCAAAGACTTTTAACAAAATTAAACTGGCAGTTTCCATTGTGCTTTTAAGCGCATTTGCCCCATTCCACTTAGGACATTACAGCCCGCCCGCTCGTTTCAAAGACTAACCACGTGATGCACTCAATGGCACGGCAGAGAACTTGAAGACTAACCTAACCTATACATATTTATCAATTATTGAAAAAGAATGAATAAATAAAATACATACAATACAATAAAAAAAGCATCACGTAACCAACAAATAACATGTAAAGCGATTCCGCTATCACGTCTGCCATTGCACAAATAGCCTACCTGTGCAATGTGAAACTGTATATACGCCCCACCCCCGTCTTCAAACAGGTAGGTTACCCAATAGCTGAATGAATCGATTCTCTGCGGAGCTCAAAATAAAGATTACATTTTCTAACTTTACTTTAAAAAGACTTAAATAGTCAACAAAGTCTTAAGGTGGACAGTAGGTTACGATCATAGCTAATATAGATCCTTTTTTATTTTATTTTTTATTTCAGATGTGATATTCTACAGTCTCAATGATGCTGGTGCTTCATAGGCTATCCCTAAAGACGACAGTGCGACAATGGTCTGTTCTAAACTGAAAACACAACCCACGTAAAATAGATTATAGCTACTGTCGATAGCCAACACCTATGGCCCCGGATGCACTGTTTCAGTAGTATTGATGCACCATCATAACCTGTCAAATATACTGCAGACTGGCTGGTTTTGACGGTTACTTGCGACTGCCAAGGCTCTGGAGCCCGTAGGAAGTAACTGGATTATCTGACGGCCAAAGACATTTACGATGCACCGCTCGAGGATTTTAGTAGGTAACTGTCATCATACCAAAACTTACCGTTGCAGTACTGTAGAAGAAGCGTAGTGGTGTCATAAAGGTTTCCGCAAGAAGCAATCCTCTCCGACATGTCTCCCCCTTTCCCCCTTCTTACAACCGTTTACCTTTCTGTAAAATCACCGCTATTTTCCCTCACGTCCTCAACATCCAGTAGTCCCTCGCTGCCTTCCCTGCTCTTGCAATCGTCTCTCTCCCTTTCAGTCTTCGGGCTTGCCGTCTACCCTGCTTATCTGTTTCTATAGCAACAGCCTCACCATCACGTTTTATCACTAGATCGAAAAGGCAGAGGTGGGGTACATTAAAACACTTCTGCTGCTAAATTCAGCTACACTTCTGCTACTGGTTGGTTCAAATATGTTACATTCTTAGCAGCGTATCATATCAATGATTATGCTAAGGAAATTATTTCTCAACAACTGCGAGCCATCTGTCACGATTTTTTTCCCAGTAGGCTACAGAGCAGGTGTACTGGAAGGATTGTTTTACTACGAAACGGCAGCTATACCGGTGCATGGTGGTTGAAATGAATAATTAATTGCAGGAAGGTGTCTGTGATGGACGCACGTGTCGAATTTAGCATAGTAGATTGATTGTAAACCTGCACCAGTGGGAAGTTCTTCTGCATAGCACTATGGGTTAAACGTGGATTAACGTTAGTAAAATCCTGTATGCTAGGTATATTTAACCACAACATAATATACGTTGAAACTTTACTGAAAGAAAGACGGGAAGAATGAATAGGCTACTTAATCAAGGCAGCTGGTCAATGCAAAAGACAAGGTAAGTCATTACCTCCAATAACTGACAAAAATGCTTAGACAGAAGGCCAAGCCGGTGTCTATTGTCATCTCACCCTCTTCACATACAATAGCCTTTAAGAACTTCTTGAACTTAAAGATGGCCGGCATGCGATCAAATTACACACCTGCCATGCAACCTCTTTTCTATAATTGATGTTCCTGTAAAGAAACAGAACTGCGTTTATCTCGCCGATTCTGACACATCATAAAATGTGTATTTAGCCTTTGTGGAATAAATTGATTTCTTAACGGTCAATGTTTTATGCAATTGGTACTTCCCTATGAGCATGCATTATCATTAACGGTACCTAATCAACTTTAATAGTGTAAACACGTTTTTGTACAATCTATGGCAAATACGATTCAAATTGTATGTTTGTTGTAGTAGCATACCTAATTGTAATGTATCTTTGGTAGTTGTCTCAGTTTTGAATTTTATATGATTGCGATAGAGTTTTACTACAGGTAATCCAGTCATTGCAGTAGCCATTTTAACACTAGATGGCAGTGCTGTCCATATAAAATCATCGGGAACAGGGAGTTCCTGTTAGGTCATTGTGTTGGTGAATACATTTATTTTGCAACGTGGCCGCGTTCAGTCCTTTCTTACCTACTTCATTATTTGCGTTGGATGATTCTCGTTACATTATATGCACTTGCTCTCCAAGTCCGTGGGCTGCAGAAAGCGCCAAATGCAACTATCCTTCTGGTGATTCTGCAAACCTGTATTTACCTCGCATATTCGCCAACTGCCATTGCAGTGTTGAAATGCAGGCAAACATTGCATTACTCAGGGCATGAAACAGGATTTAAGTAAAATATATAGTGACTTATCTGAGTGGATGAATCCTTCAGCAGTTGATTGAGTTTATAGGGAAAATATGGATCGTTGAGACTGATCCACTCCATTACCCGGACAATATGAAAATCAGACTGAGGTACAACAATGAACATAGTATACATTAACATAATACTTAATTACATGACTGAGCTAAGTCGAATCATACTGTGACCATCACAGTGAGACATTAGTGACTTTGAGATCTCTTTTGAAAACCAAATGTTTTTTCAATGTAATTTTTTCTTTTTGTATGGCACTTTTTACAGATTACTGTCACAACGGTGCTTTACAGAGTAACAGAATGGCAAAACGAAGTATTTTTTACACCTTAAGCAGTGTTGAGAAATGACTGTTCTTCATATTCTGTCCCCCTTTGACAGACCACTGAACTGCAGCTTTTATTGGTCTGTGAAGCCAAATGACCCAAATGCCATCTTTATTGCCTGCCTCACTGACATAAATTATTGGATTAACGGTAATTTTGAAAAATTAAGTGAGAGTCAGACTGAAGTTCTACTAGTTGGTCCCCAGTCAAAAAGAAATGTAGTTAATTCAAGGCTGGGCACTAGGGACAAAAACAGAGGATGGTGTTATTTTAGACTACGATCTAAATTTTAACTGGCATATCGGCATGGTCACAAAGTCTGCAAATAAATGGACAGCAGCTTCTATAAAATGCTGCTGCCAGAGTTTTAACCAGATTAAAGAAACAAGATCACATCCCCCCCCTGCACTACGGACGCTGCCCTGGCTCCAGGTGTCTTTTAGAATGGATTTTAGAATTAACCTATTGGTTTTTTTAAACCATTTAATGGTAGTGCACTTCCCGTTTTAGAAGATATGCTTTTAAGGTATGTGCCTGGCAGGTACCTGAGGTCCTCCGGTGTCAGCCTCCGGAATGTTCCAGGGGCTGTGGCGAAGGCAAGAGGAGAGAAGGGCCGTTTGGTCTCTGCGGCTGCCTGGCCTTTGGAGCAGACTGGGGTTCTGTGGACATTTTTAAAAAGTCTCTCAAAACGTATCTTGCTAGCATTGCTAGCAGTGTATCCCCATTCCATTTTAGTCATTTTGTTATTTCATTTATTTATTTTGATCTCGCTTTTATTAATCGCCTGATTTTCATATTCTTTTCTTTCGTTGTACGTTGTCCTTTTAGCTTGCGTAATATTTTTATTTTGTGCTCCGCACATTGTGTTGCAGATTCGCTCTATGAATAAAGCTTGATTGATAAATCCTTACGTGAATCACTCCAGTCTGCTCAGCTGGGGCTATGCGAGGTTAACTGCTGGGATCTGATTGGTTGTCGCTGGGCGCCACAGTGCTTGCACAGGCATGTTTAGCCGAGTTCACAGACGTGAGCTGGCACCCGAGCACCCGCTACAGGGTGTGATGTCACGGTCTGCTGCAAAGCCATTGCTTCTCTTAGCTGGAGGTCCATCATCTTTAGCTGCGTGGGCTCACCTGTTGGTGGTACACGGTTCTAAACGTGCAGTGGACCTGACCCTGTTGCACACGCACAGTGTAGACCCAGGTACTTTCCTTCCCTCAGTGATGTCTGGGAGACAGCGGGTTGAGCTCTGGGAGACAGTGGGTTTAGCTCTGGGAGACAGTGGGTTTAGCTCTGGGAGACAGTGGGTTTAGCTCTGGGAGACAGTGGGTTTAGCTCTGGGAGACAGTGGGTTTAGCTCTGGGAGACAGCGGGTTTAGCTCTGGGAGACAGTGGGTTTTGCTCTGTGAGACAGCGGGTTTTGCTCTGTGAGACAGCGGGTTTAGCTCTGTGAGACAGTGGGTTTAGCTCTGTGAGACAGTGGGTTCAGTTTTGGGAGACAGTGGGTTTAGCTCTGGGAGACAGTGGGTTTAGCTCTGGGAGACAGTGGGTTTAGCTCTGGGAGACAGTGGGTTTAGCTCTGGGAGACAGCGGGTTTAGCTCTGGGAGACAGTGGGTTTAGCTCTGGGAGACAGCGGGTTCGTGTACATACTGCTTTGCAGGCAAGTTATTATTTAATGTATTTTTTTAATCAAATCAATCTATTTTACTGAGCTAGCTAGTTTGCTAATCTGTCACTACATCTCTTTCCAGGCTTCACTGAGGGAACGATGTACTCCGCCTTTTACAACAACACATGCAGCCTTGCTAGCTTGTCACAGTGACTGCTTTCATAGAGAGCTTTTTGTTTTCCTTTTTCAGAAAGGATATATTTGAGATATTTGACCTTAAATGGACACCAAAAGGATTGTATTCTTTTTTTTTTTAAAGGATAATAAACTATGGACTGTTTTGCAGCTGTAGATTAAGTTTAGACTGGACTAAATTGAGTTTTGTATGCAGACTCTCCTTTCAAATTTGTATTTAGTCTAGGACTAGGCTTGACCTGTGTCTGTATTAAACTGATCTTGTGTCATTTTTGATACTTCAGTTCAGCAAACTATGACAGTACTCTAACTGACATTATACTGTTGTGTGCAGTATTGAAAAAGTTGCATAGTTATTTTAGGCAAAGCATTAAGCCACAGCATAGAGTCACTGATTTAATACCTTGACCAATGGAGATAAGAATATCTCCTCTTTCAGACTTGTAGCTGTTGTGTGGTTGCGTGCTAGATAAATATCCTCTAAAATGGACAGAACTGCCCATATTTGAGGAGCGGGATTACTCATGGAAGGCAATGCTGACGTGAGAATGAACAATTTACAGGAGGGAAGGTGGTGCTTCAAATAGCTGAAATTGTTTGTTTAAACCAACAATGACATCGAATGAGTATTCAATTTCTCTGAATGAAAACATGCAAATAGTTCTACAGCATAGCTGTAAACATGATCCTTTTTAGTATTTTTGTTCCTGTTCTGCCTCGCCAGCTAGCCAACTGACAAATTGGGGACATAGCCTAGTTAGCAAGAAACTGTAGCTAGATTACCTGGCAGACCAGACAGGCCAGTGACACATTCCCAATCCAAAAACCTTAACATAGCCACCTCCAGTCTGTGGCTACATTGTGTTGCTGCAATGCCCAATTAGCTGAATGTTCCTCTGGATGTGCCCGAGTTGGACCTAAGGAAAATGCCATTTGGTCTCAAGTTATTTAGCCTTGAAACCAAATTATTGAAATTTGGTCTCCAGTCATTCCAATTATTCCCTCAAGCACACCATGCATTGACTGCGCTGGGGAATACAAAGTGTGCACCAGGCAAAGTACTGCATATGACCACTAGATGGCAATATATAGAAACGGTTTCATTGGTTTTGTGTTCATGTCACACAGTGTTCAATGTTTGCACTGAGGGCCATGGTATAAATACCATGTTTTGCATAATGCATTATAGGCTTAAGCATTCTAGGACAGTGCTTCCCAACCATGGTTCAGGGAGCTCCCTGTGTATGTTGTTTTTCCTTCCAGCCTCTATTGCAATCCAATCATTTTAACAAGCTGTTCATTTTTCTTAATTATGTGATTTTCCTGTTCAGAGGGATTATTTACCCTCTTAAGCCACATTATGTGAGAAATTGCTATGTGTGCCTTGAAGAATTAAACTCCCATGTACATATTGTGCCTATTGTGCTATATTGCCAACAATTACATACAAAGAGGGAATACAATTCTTTACCTAATAAAATGAAAGGCTTAATAGCTGCTAATTAGGCAGTTATTTTATCATTTTCCCCTTAAACAATGCAGGTTTGGTTTCTTATTTGCTTTGTCTTTGCGTTCTTCACAATCCACCAATTTGATAGTTTTAGTGGCCATGTGTCCACAGTTTCACCCAGTAGGATTTGAGTCACCTCAGTCTTAAATTTGATCAGTAAAATAATTTAGTTACCTCTTCTTTTTAGTAATTAAAGAGGCCCAATAATGATAAAACATGAAAAGCCCCTAATTAGGAAAAAGCTGGTTAAAATTTTGGGATTACAATTGTGGTTGCACACAGAGTCCATAGGACCCAGGTTGGGAAACCACTCTTGTGGATCACCAGAATCAGAAACTCCACACTGTCCACTAGTGGCCCCACCAGCATTGTGCACATCAACAGTAACGTGGTCTGTAAGTTGAGACAAGGCAGTCAAGGTGAGGATCTGCTGTCAAAAGAAAGCCGAATTGTTGGTAAATTGTTCTCTACAGAGCTGATTTGCAAAGAGCTGGCAGACCATTAGCCAACACTGACGGTGATCTGATATGCACTTGCTTGCTGGGGTATTTTCACAGTTTTAGTTGACATTCAATTGACTGGATGCACAAGGCACAATTCACACATTGTTGCTACCTTTCTCACGCTCTCTCTTTCTCACACAGACAGACAGACACACACAAGCTTGATTTCATGCCAGTATTCCTCTTTGGATCTTTCTTTTTTTTCATCGTTATCACTTGGATAACTAGCAGAAGTGGAAGTGGCCTACATGTTGCCCGTGAGTGTGGATGAATAATTGAAGGTCCAGTGTCCTGAGGATTGCCTTTCACCAGCTGCTCATTTACACTGGGAACAGCTGAGAGTATAAAGGGAAATTTAAATGGACTTGGGATTGTTGGCTCCTGTTTCACGGCCTGGGTTTAAAGCAGTGATTCAGTCAGTTTGAAAAATAACAGTAAGAGAAAGATGAGTTGTTGTTTTTTTTTTTTACATTAGGTAAGGATCTTTACTTCTTTTTCATTGCTGTTGATTTTAGTTTTCGTGCCACACTTGAAGTATTATTTTGGGCCTCTAGAGGGCAGGCTTACACTAGCCAGACCGCAGATGGTATCATTTTCCCATTTTGTTTATTTTAATTGGGCATTTAATAGTCCTCTGAACTATGCATTTCCAAGGCTTTCTCACTAGAGCTTTTTTTTTTCCAGCAACTTGACCTCCGTTTTGGTAATGTACTGAAACACATTCAGCAACTGATCTGTCACAAACCATTGTCTTATCTTACAGTGTGATCAGCAGGAATTCTCACATCACTACTTTAAACCTCTAAAGAAGGGATATCAGATCAGGCAGATCAGATCAGTGCTGCTGGTTTTCATTTATCCCCTCCAATCAGGGACTGGTTTAGATCTGAGGTACCATGTAGGTGGATCTCTGGCTAATCAGTGAGATCCACCTACATGGTACTATCAGGTAGAAAAAAGAACCAGCAGCACTACTGGCCAAGTTTACTGAGTGCCAAGTTTGAGCATCTCTGCTTTCAGGGGATATTTCTCACTCTTATTTAATCAGTATTATAAATGCCTTTTTAAAATCTTTTGCAGTTGTAACATACCACACTATACACAATACAGACTGTACATAATATCAGAGTATCCATTTGGTCCCGTCCTCTAGGCTTTCTATGGTCTAGGGTCTCCATTGTTAAAGGTTCCACGTTTGGGTTTTCGCCACTATGGTTCCGCTGCCCCCACCAGATGGATATTGGACTGGAATTCATGTTCTAAAGTCAGGTTTTGTTTGGAGGGACAGGTGTCCCACAGTGGGACTGGAGGCTGTGCAGCACCAATTTTGGATTGTTTTTCGGCCAGTTGCAGCTTGGATGGATCCTGGTGTGTGGGTCTCCTGGCAACCTGTTGGGGAAAGGTTGGTGTATCCCTGCGAACGTTGGGATGTGGTCCACTCGGATATTCCTCTGTGACAGGCTAGGTTGCGTTTCCGGCCCATAATCTCTTATCTTCTCACAATTTGGGAAAAAGTCAAGAAACTTAGAAAGACCATCTGCAAATGGTATTTAATCACTCCCATTTGTCATAACTATACACTGTTATACTCCCGTCCTTTCATTTCCTTAATGGAGAACATACCTTTGCTGATATTTTCTGATTGGAATGGCCTCCACAATTCCACGTTCCACAATTTAGGAATCCCAATACGACCTACCTGGTACATCTGTAAAGGGGTCGGAGGACCAGATGCGACTGAGAGGGGATCTAAAAGTTACCCACAGTATGTGAGAGAACCACTGATATTTTCTTGGAGTATCCCATGGGACGCACATCAAGAAGGCAGTCTTTAAAGCTCCTTACTTGATAAAGGTTGTCTTTTAAATGAGGCAGGAATAAAACTAGGTGAACAGAGAGCACACCTAACATTTGTACATAGCATTAGAGAGCATTACAGAGCAAGAGATTAGAAAAGGGTGCCCAGAACCTCAAACCCTAACACTTGGCCTAGACCAGGGTTCGGCAACCCTGGTCCTGGAGAGCCGCAGGGTGTGCTGGCTTTCGTCTCCACCTTAAAATAACCAACCGATTCAGACCCAAGAAACCAGGTGAGGTGAGTTAACTGTGTAATCAATGGCTTTCATTGATCAATTAATGCCAAGTAACAACGAAAGCCAGCACACCCTGCGGCTCTCCAGGACCAGTGTTGCCGACCCCTGGCCTAGACTAAAGGAAGATCCTGAATGGCTCTCAATTGCAAGAGGAATCCAGTCTTCCGACTGTCATGTGCCTGACATTTGTGCACAAAGAAAATGTGAAAGTGAAGGTGTGGTAGACAGTCCTCACTTCCCCCAGATGGTGAAGGGTTGCTGTGTGTTCAGCTCCCATACCCTTCACCACCACAGGTAGGTCAGTATCAGCAGTAGCACACCTAACATTTGTGTGCAAAAGAAAATGAGAGAGAGCGGTGAAATGGGAAATGACACACCAGCCCCGAGTCAAGGATACGCGGGGCTTAAATGGAAAGGCACGCAGCGGCCATTAATAGGGAAACGGCAGACCGCACCCGGAAGACAATTTGAGTCAACCGTCAGCACGAAGGTACTAACTACCTGAGCGCTCCTGATTGCCAAAGTGAAACTGTAGCGTAGTGGTTAAGGTGCATGACTGGGACCTGCAAGGTCGGCAGTTCGATCCCCGGTGTAGCCACAATAGGATCCGCACAAGCATTGGGCCCTTGAGCAAGGCCCTTAACCCTGCATTGCTCCAGGGGAGAATTGTCTCCAACTTAGGCTTTGGATAAAAGTGTCAGCGAAATGACATGTAATGTAATGAAATGGATTACTAGAATGGCAGAAACACGGCGGGAGCACCCTCTAGCAACTCCAAGATGTACTGCCTGGACAGTAACTGAAGCAGACAGCCAGAACCGTGACAACATCATTTTACTTTGACCTATGTTTGTGTCAGGCAATGAAAACCTACCCTTGGGGAACAGAGGGACACCTCTTCCTACACATGCAATACATGCCATGCTGGATAGGAGAAACCGAGCAAGGGGATTCATCTCTGACCCTTTACACATTTCTCCTTAGAGCCTCTTACAAACCCCTTGCAATCCAGTCAATTTGGGATGACGATCTATGCACTAGATGAAAATCCTTGGGATACCATTTGGAGCAATCTTTCATGTGCATTTTGTTTCTACATAGAAATCAGAGTAACAATGGTTACATAATCTTAATAAGAAACATTTTGTAAACTTAAAAACTCATTTACAAATTTTGAATTGAACTTTTACCTTATTTCCATCTGTCTTGAAGCTTTTTTTTCTATCCACTTCCTGGAAAAACGATTTCGATTTCGATTTTACGTTTATGTCAAGCGGGAAGACATTTATCTTTTATATAACCTGTTTTTTAATGATCATATTAATTATTTCTGTTTTTCCAATTGTCATTTTCTCATACCTCAAAAGAACTGTCCCCAATATTTTATTTCATGGGCCCCTCTGGTTTGGGAATTTCCACCATCTTAATATATGAGTGGAAAAACACTAGCCCTTATGTTGTTTTTAATGAACCTATTCATCACTGGTGTCTGTGTCAGTTTCATAATCTCTCCTTGACTTCCTCCAAACTTTGATTTCATGCAAGCCAGACGTTAAAGCCTGCCACCATCTCAACACACTCTTCAGGTGCCCCTCTCCGCGGCGCCTTAAGGGATCTACAAAGGACATCCAGCCAATAGCTGAGTGTAAATCATCCGCCATTAATCATTAATTTTCTTTCGGTATTGACATCCCTTCCGTTTTCCTTATTTTTGTTTTTCTTTAGCCAGGCATTGTGCCCCTCCCCTGTAGGGTTGGGGTATTCTCAGTCAGAACTTTAACCTTGCTCCTTAAAACCCTAAATCTAAGTCCCCCGACTTCAGACTCCTCTACTGACAAGTATGGCTGCTCATTCTCTGAACCACATATTTTTCTTCTTACGGGCGTTCTTACTACCACCTCGATGGCGTGTGCGAGGGGTTAACAATGCATTCCTTTCTAACCCATCCCCCGTCAATCTCTCATCAGGGGGGCCTAGGGCCGGGTCCTCGACAACGTCATCAGTGGGTGTGTATGTCACGCTAATATCTGTCCATTTTCCGATCCCCTCCAATCAATATCCTTTTACAGAGCAGCAGGCATTCTTCCCCCTCTTCACTCGATGTCAGTCAAATCGACAGTTATGATTTTCTATTTGATTTTCCTATTCTATCTGGGATTTTGAAAAGCCCCTATTTAGTTTGCCTCTAATGATCTGTTTATAGACAATCATATCTTAAGTCTCCTGATTTATGTTTCTACAGAGATCTGAATGTTGTGCACTTGGCTAAGAGCCTGGCTAGAGAAACTGGCAAGAAACCTATGGAGGAACTTTGTCAAACATTTAATACGTCAGAGATTCAGAATTATCTTCAGTGTAATAAAAGCAAGAGCTTTTGTAGGTTCAACCCAACTTTTCCCACAGTGCATTAACCTCTCTTATGTTACATTTTTAATGAACTGGAATTTGTCATAGGATAGTAATTTAGCATTGGCTGGGAATACTTGAGCTAAAATCAATGTCCAAACATCATAAATCTTCGAGTTGAGTTTCTAATATTAATATTAGAAAGTACAGTATTATCTGAGGTAGCACGACCTCTTGGGGAGCAAGTATAAAGGCTTACTGACGCAGATGGGTAATTCACTCAATGACTACAGAGGAAATGGAAATTGCACATCTCCATAAGGGTTACTATGAATGATGTTTTGTATATTTACCAGTAAATCACTTGGAGGGCCAGCAACAAGTAATGCTGCAATGTGTTTTTTGTTTTAGCCTTTGTTTTTATTTGCGGGGATTGCAATTGGTGTCAGGAGGCATATACCGTCAAGAAGATCAGAGAACAATTTGTGGCTAGAAAACAACTGTTCTCAGGGGAGAAGGATTCACGGTGAAGGACAGCATAGAAACTGGGTATATCAAGTACAGTGGTTTGGCAAAGAAAGCAACCATTCTTGGACTAGACATGGAAATAAACACTGTGCAGGCACAGCCAACTGCAGTTGATGACAGACAACTGTGAACAAAACCCCTGACATCACCAGAAGTCTCCATAGGGCAGGGGTGAAAATATCACACGCCACCTTGCTACACTGCAAAATGCAAACCTCTCATCAGCAACAAAAAAACAGGTGTCACTGTGGTGTGACAGTTACAGGTTCTGTGATTGCAGGAGTTGAAGCAAGCCTGGGAACATCCGTGATTTGAAAGACTGACACAGGATTATGGAGCATCACATCCCTGCCACCCTACACCTTTCTCATGTTAAACTGCTGAAGCCCAGCAGCCAAACCCACCTGAACACTTCTCGTGTAAAACCGCTGTTGCTACACAGGTGTGGGCTTGGTTTGTCCTGGGATGGTAAGTAGTTGCTGTAAGACATGGTCATGGATCATCAGTCACCAGTTCCCAGAAATGAATCTTGGCCACGTATGAATTCATGGACGATGGGCAGAAGATGCTGTCCTTCAGATGACAAATTGGATCTGTACCTCCTGTCACCTGTCCATGCCAAACAATCGCTTGCCTCTCTAGCCACTTGGGCATGGCCCCATGGCCTTACTGCTACCGAGTTCTTTGTTGACCTGCTTGGGTAAATAGAAAATGAGGGGAAGTGAGCTTTTGCAGGTCCTGCTCTCTATGTCCCCCTCTTGTCAAGCTCTTGGCACATTCAACCTGTCAAGATGCGGATGGAAGGATCACAGCTTGTTGTCCAAGCGCTTTTTGCCTTGTTCTCGGCGATATCGCCTCTCTCCTGGGGAGGGATGTCATGTTCTCCTGCTCTGCTTCAGCTTTATTAGTTCAGGGCCTGCTGTCAGTGCAGTCAGAACTGAACCTTCTCATACCTGCCAATTCTACAGTTCATGCAGGGAGTCCCTTGCGTTTTACCAATTGTCAAAACATCTGTTTTTCACGTTTCAACACTATTAAATGAAATTTAATTTCAGCTGTGCATTTAAAAAAAAGAAAAAAAGAAAGGCAATTGAATCGTTGACACTGATGTAGAAAATACCAAGTTGTCTTCATAAAAATCCCCCATTACGAAACAGAATACATTGAGAATACATTTTACATTTTACATTTTAGTCATTTGGCAGACGCTTTTAATCCAAAGCGACTTACAAGTGCATAGGTTCTACCATAAGTCAGAGCAATAGAGCAATAGCAATAGAGAATAGTGTTCTGGCAAACTTGGTTTGACACAATATAGGCAGCATTACACTAGTGTTACTGTACCATAATGCCTGAATATCAATGCATTGATTCAAGCTTTTTCTTCTCCTGAATTTGGTAAAATAAACCAACATGACACTTTTAATCTACTTGTGTGACAGAGAGACCATATGTATATTTGCATTTGCGCACAAATTCACTCATTTTCTTAATTAAAAATCCCAATAGGGATCAACCCTCTGACAGAGATGCAAAAAAGATTTTCATAAGTCATTGAAGCCAGGTTTGCCTTCCGCTCCACCCAGCAGTGTGCAGGCTGGGTGTGGCCCTTCCTGAGGCTGCTGTGGACATTGGGAGAGGTATCGGGAGACAGACTTAAACGGGTCTGCAGCTGACAGTGCAGTGGCTGTAAGATCAATTAACAGGACAGATAGCCACTCCTTTGCAAACTGCTTTTGCTTTTGGGTCAGATATCTCATCAATCCATTCACTGTGTGTGGGAGCCGTGCATCCTTGGAGGCAAAGGCTCAATGTCAAAGCTGTCAGGTCCAGGTTAGCACGGTGTGAAGTCATCAGTGTTAACTGCCAGCTGCATTGTCCTTGTTATTGTCCTACTTTAAATTACAATATAATGGGTGTGAATTTTTGCCTTGTCATGGCTTGGATCATTCTGGAATTTTTTTCCCTGCTGTAAAGCCAGTAATTCCAGTTGAGGGGCAGAATGAAGTTCTACAGCTTTGGGCTGTTTTGTGTTTGCAAGCACTGCCGGGTGGAGTCCTTTGTGGCGTGGTGCTGTACCTACAGCATAAAAGCTGGTATGCTTGTGCATAAGGGCGGGGTGTACAGCCTTGTTTGTCTGTGTGTTTGGCAGAAATCACACTCCTTTGAGGCCAGCTGGTGTTTAGGTTGGGTTTCAGTGTGATGTTTGACTGTTACACAAGTGCATAAACACATTTGTGGTTATATATACACACACGCGCACACACACACACACACACACACACACACACACAGAGGCAGGCATACCTTCATATAGTTGGCATCCGTGCATCGGGGGAATTCTCTGGAAGGAGCCTCACAGCATGTGATTCAGAAACCCTGAAGTGCTGTTCACGCTCTCTTCTCCCAGTTCTACACGGTGTTCCATAATGTCTGGGACCTGAAAGGTGGGACACCGTGAGACTCCACAGTCATGGCCATTGAAATAAAGGTAGGTTTCAGTCATCCAATCAGTACTAGTATTCAGTCAACAAAATGCAATAACTGATGGCCATTTAGTGTATTTTTAAATTGAGTTGCTGCTACATACAGTACTTTTCCCCCATAACTGAATGTTTAGGTCCCAGTGCCTGTGCAATTGTCTTGTTTTACAGATCTGACAAATGATTTTAAAGCATTCCGCAAACCAGCTTAGCTCTCTAGGAAAATAAAGTTTTGGCATTTAAGCAGACATTTTAACACGTGTGTTACATTTTTGTTAAAAGCTAAGGCTTTAAAAGAATTGTGGTAAGATTTCCAACTTCACTTTTAAAACTGACATGAATTCTCTTCCTTATTGCTTCATCGGTTAGCTTGCCAATTTAAGCAGAGATCACACATCGGGGAATGTTTTTTTTTCATCTGATGTACCTTTTGCAGCCTGTTTGCCAGGCCATTATCATAAAACCAAACAGATTGGGTTCCATGAAGTCTTTTATATTATTAAACGAATGCCCAATAAAGGCCAGAGACGGGTCTCTAGCTTTAAATATAAATGTCATACCATGTGCACGAAGCTACAACATTACAGTGAATGCAATGAAACACATGTGTGACCTTTGTTAAATATATGGTAGGTTCAGTGGTCATAATTTGATAATTCTGTTATTTAGCTGACGCTTTTATCCAAAGTGACTTACAGTTGATTTAGACTAAGCAGGGGACAGTCCCCCCAGGAGCAGTGGAGCAATGCAGGATTAAGATCCTTGCACAAGGGCGGATCTTATCGTGGCTACACTGGGGCTTGAACCACCAACCTTCCATGTACCTTCGCCACTAGGCTACAGGCTGCCCCCCTCCCCATGTACACAAGGTGTACATTAATGGAATGTTTTAATGGAAAATTGAGACTTGTCCTCTGCTTCCTGTACATGTTGCTGACTAGCAGCTGGTGGCTCTATCTTTGTCCAGGTCAGTCGCTCTCCCTTTGGGCTGACATGGTGTAACACGCATCACTCACAGGGTGCTGACAGGCCTGTCGCTTCTCTAATGATACCTGCTGGCCATCAGCGTCCTGTCTCTCAACGACCTTCACGAGACGCCCTCTCAATGACTCTCCAGCCAGGTGACTACGAGCCCTAACTGTTTGTATCGCTTCATCAACTCATTTTCATATTGAATAAAGTCATTTTATTGTTTGATATTCATATTGATGCTGTAGTATATTATGAAATGTGTGAGGATGTCGAATGTTGAAACACAGAAGGTCAATAAATATTGGGTAGCATGGCTGCTAGCGTTAAAATGAATAGTTGATAATGAATTGCCTGTGTGTGTCGCTGCTGAAAGGTGGGTGTGAAAATAAATGAAATGTGTCATCACGTAAAGGGGAATCCTGATCGATCATTGTGGCTCCTGCTGCTATGGTCTTTGGTGACGGCTGAGTGTGTTCTGCTTCTTAATCGCCCTGAGAGAAGAAAGGCAGTGCACTACGGTCCCATAGAAATGTTCGGCTTTTTGCTGCTAACGCAAATACAAAAAAAATCACATCTCTACGTGGTCTGCGTTTTTCCAGAGACCACAGAACCACAACCAGGCTCATGTTACTCACAGCCTATTCCAGTAGCAGCTGCCAAATGCTACTTAAATACTACTTACAGTACTTCAGTCTGGTGCTGGCAGGCCAGCAGTGTCAGCAGAAGCAGAGGCCAGTAAAGTGGTCAGTGCTTTTGACTTTTATGGTGGCTGTGGATGGAATAATGTCAACCAGGGTGCACCAAACGTGCCTGGAGACCTTGAGTGTTTACATTAGTCCTTCAGTCTCCCAAAGGCCGATTTTCATCCACCTCTCTGCAATCATATCATTTATTCTCTGGAGGAAGGTCAGAATGCAAACTGTATTAGAAATATTCAGAACAAACACTGGTAACAATTTCCTGTACTATTACATTAATTGGTGTGTATTAATATAGTTGACGAACAACTGAGAAGCTACTGTGTGGCTTTGTTAATGTATTTGTACATCATTAATTCATGTTAACTACTGCATTATTTAATGGCAATTGATGTAACCTTATTGTAAAGTGTGATTCCTGCACATTTTAAAGAGCGCTGCTTTAACTAAGCTACCGTTTCTGTCCCAAGACCTTTGTGCAGACATTCATTTTGTCAGCCGTGATTACTGTACTTTTATCCTGCTTGAAGTATCAGTGGTCTGAGGTGCATACAGTGATTATTTTACACATTTTACACACCAAAAGGGTTTACACATCCCACCACCCGGAATGTGATGCCTGCTGCCTGAAGTCAGCAATCTGCACCGCAGGACAGAGGTGAAGTTCCGAAATGCGCATTATCTTGTCGTCGATTGACGGACAATCACGAATTAAGGAACTGAAAAGTGCAGAGGAATCCTCCAGGTCACATAATAAGCAGCTCTCTTTCCAACCCCCTCCCGGTCGGTTGATCTCCCAGAAATATTTTTCACAAGGGTGGGATGTCTGATTTCACATGATATCACCCACATTAAAATGTTTGTACACTTTGTGTTGCATACAGTATTGACGGGGATCATCAACTCTTGCCGTCAAAACAATTTTATTTAACACAAATACGGACAGAAATTGGCATGTCAAGTAAGGAAAACAAAATGTCAGAATGTTTGTTAAATGGTAAATGCTGGCTGGATGGACCAAGCTTGCCAGTATCTTACTCACCCTACAAGATGGTTGTATTCTTACCCGCTTCACAATTGTAAACAAGGAGGGGTGAGTCTTCTGTCAAACTAGCTTACCTCCATTTCTCCGCCTCACTGAAAAGTTGCAGAAATAACAAAACACAATTTGTCGAGTAACAAAAAAAAAGGAATATATATATTTTTTAAAACAAAGCGTTGCTGACAGACGACAATGGGAAAAACAGCCGCGCCTTTTTCCCACTCACCAGAGGGCCTTATATTGACTGGTCTTCAATTATCTTCCTGCTGACACGTTGCCGATTACCTACGTCACAAACGGGGGAAAGACGGAGAGAGAGCGCAACTTCGGCAGGAACCATAACAACCTCCTATTGGTCCCACTCAGGAGGGGAACATCCTTTTTTTAATGACAATTTTTGAATTGCAAATGCCTTCCTCTCCTGTATTAATTTTGTTTTTGTGCCATGTTTGCTACGCATTTTAAGTAGTTGCAAAATGACTGATCTGCATTAGAAAGATTATGAGCCAATATCCAAATTAATTTCAATTTCCAGGTGTCTTTAAAGGCAAATGCGATATTGTTTAGCTTAGCTTTGGTCCTGTGTTTACATTCAAAGAAGTCTCCTCCTCCATCCTCAACCCCACCCACTCACCTCCGCTTAGATATTTTATATATGTTTTTTATGCCTTTTTATTTTTATCTGTTTTTCAATAGCTGTCACCATCAAAGAAAAGCAAGTCCAAGGTTGTCTTTTTTTTATGAGCCCTGTCAGCTTGTTGTTTCGCTTCTCTATACTTGTGCCTTGCAGAACCTAGCTAGCTACAAAAAGTGAAACTACATAACTAGCTACAAACAGTGAAACTACAAACCAGCTACAAACAGTGAAACTACAAACCAGCTACAAACAGTGAAACTACAAACCAGCAACAGTGAAACTACAAACTAGCTACAAACAGTGAAACTACAAACTAGCTACAGACTCTGAAACTACAAACTAGCTACAAACAGTGAAGCTCCACTGAAACCTTGTGTAAGTAACGAATTGTTACACAGTGCTACGGATTCCCTTGAACGACGCGTTTCCTCCCAACGATGTGCAATCTTTTGCAACAGGCTTTGAGTTATGTTTGCTCCTGTTTGGCGGGTGTGTTGGGGTGTACCCTGGATCAAGCGCGGAAAACGTACAGAATGGCCTTCTCAAGATGTATGCACTGTGCGTATGTCACCCACAGTTTGCAACAGGATGTTCAACACGCCGCCGTTTTGCTATGTTTTATCAGGGCTGAACATGACCCTGATCCCACTCCATAGACTTTGGAGCCGCACCCATGCCTCCCCACACAGAAAATGTCCCAAACGCTAAGAAATACAAGGATTCACTAAATGTGCTAACACAGAGATTGCCAGTGAATAATAGAGCTGACTGAACATCATTCTTTTCTGATATTTTCAAGGTAAAAATCCTACCGAGTATGCCTTGCATGACTTCAGCAGCAGACTGCAGATGAATACAGAAAAGGGTGCTGTTGAAGTCATTTAGGATTTAACAATGGATAGCAATAGGCATTAGGATTGATCATCCAAGCGTGCACTGCATATGCCTGTCATAAAATTGCACATCCGCAATATTATAATTGACCTTGTAAAAAGAATGCGAACTCTGCAGAGACTAATAGATGTAGGTTCACTTTAAGCAAATGGCAAAATAGATTTTTTTTCTTTACACCGTTGCACTAATGTTTGTGAAGAACGTTTAATTGGTTGCATCAGCTGGAAGGAATGAGGGAAGGAGCTTTTAGCAGTCCGTTTGTTTTTATTGGCCGGAAGAATAAATTGTCAGAGAGCTTCTAGGGCTATTTCAGATTTTTCAAAAATAAATTTTGGCCGGTGTTTCCATGCGCAAGCATCTTTGTCGGCCGCCTGAGTAATGTTTGGCTCCAGCCGGAAAGCAGGAAGAGGCTGTGGGGTGTGTCGTGTCTGGAATACTCTACTCCACATGGTTGGCCTTAAGAGCGTTTATGCTCCTAATGCAGGACGAATTGAACTGAAATGCATAGCGTATACAGCCCTTCGCCCTCTGTGGTTTTGTTCGTGCAAGCTTTGAGTCCACGTTCGAAAATAGATCAAACCGCAGATGCAACGGAAATCCTGCCAGTCTCACTGGTGCTACTTTCCAGAAAAAGACCTGCCGTCTTTTATCTGTACTATTAATACCGCTGCAGCAGGTCCAGGCAGAGGACGCCTGGTTGAATTAATTCCTTAATTTATTCTTGGTGTTGAGGAGGAGGATTCGTCCCAAGAACTCTCGACTGTGATTATTAGCAGTTTCATGTGCACGTGTTTTACCATATGAACAGACTTTCAAATGCCCTGCTGAGTAATGACTTTTGCCAGAGGCTTTTGAAACCCAGCAGAATGACTACTACTGTATAGACTTTCGAAACACCGGGCAGAATAAGGCCTTTTCCATGTGCGCAGGCTTTCAAAACACCAGCACTTTTATCATAGAAACAGACTTTCAGTAATTACTTTTACCATATATGCATACTTAAAAAACCCCAGCAGAATAATTAGTTTTATCATATAAACCCCAGTGGAATAATGACTTCTGCTATATAGACTTTGAAAACCCCTGGAGAATAATTACTTTTACCAGTGTATGTTTTTGTTTTGCATTTGCGATACACCCTGTTTTACTGCTCAGGGCTGAAAGTGAAGGATTCCTCTACTGGCCCAATGGGGTTAGTAGGTCAGTGTCCTACTTGCCCCAGGTACATTTCCACTGGCCCAGCTCCCAAAATGAATATAAGCAATTCCTAAGAGGATTGCAGACTATTTTGATTAAAGTATTAAGCACCAATTTAACTGGTTAAAAAAAGCATCTCTCTTATAATTGGATAAGGCTTACTGGCCCAATTGGGCAAGTGACAGATTCATCAATTGGCTGAACCAATCTCATAGTGGGCACTCCTTATTGTTGAGCCCAGCTACTGTATTATTATTTTTATTTTTTTACTTTTTCATTGGTGACAATTCCCGGGGTGATATAATTAATTTAGTTAAGGATGTTGGGGCGCCATTTTGTGGTTGGTTTCATCAGAGCCATCTCTTCCACAAGGCAGACCAAGCACTGGTGTGTAAAAGCCTCGGGACGTCTCTGGGTCCAGTCTGGATGTGTTGTTACACAGTGACGGGAAGCATCTTGAACTCTGCAGGAAGAATAGGACACTGCTCTCCCGTGAGAAAGTCAGTCAACGCACGCATAGTTGATGTAAATAAAAAATGCTTTCTCAGGAGATATTATTTCAGAATATCCCATAAATTCTTTATTGGATTTGGATCTGGTGACTGAGAAGGCAGTGACATAAGAATAGTATCAAGGGCATGTCCCAAGGTCATGGCCAGAGGCTAAACCCAATGAGTTTTAGCCATACCTTTCCTGGCTTAGCCAAATGCTTGACTGTGTGAACTAGACTCATGGCTATTTGTGGCTATAAATAGTGGTTACTTTATGAGAATTGTACTTTACTGACCTGTGATTTATAGCATTTATTGTAAGTTGCTTTGGATAAAAGCATCTGCCTAATAAAATGTAATTTACTGCAACATGAGGCAGTAATGCTGTTATTTATTAACTTACGTGAATAAGTACACCCAAACTATGTCAGGAATATGTGCCCCCACCATTACAGAACCACCTTACACTGTTGGAGCGCAGATGTGTCTTTATGCCTCCACGCCGGCGACAGCTTTCGGGTCGTCCATCTGTCTGTCCATCCGTCCATTGTCCCTCCATCCCATTCTTGTGAACACGATCTCTCAGGAAGGCCGAGAGGGAATTTCTTCAGATTTGGCACAAATTACCAGTTGGACTCAAGGGTGAATTGATTACTAAGCTTGGTGGTCAAAGGTTAAAGGTCAAGGTCGCTGTGACCTCACAAATGACAAATTCATGGCCATGACTCAATAATTCATGCACTAATTATGACGATTTCACACAAATGTCTAATAGGATAAAATGATGAAGTGATGACATTTCATATCCAAAAGGTCAAAGGTCAACTTCACTGTGACATCATAATGTTTTGCTTACCACTGTAGCTTGGATTATTTTGTTTGATGATTGGTGATGTAATCATCATTGCTGGACAGACAGGTATGTGAAGTGTAGCTTGACTGGTTGGCGGAGGCATACAACCACGAGGCGGTTATTTAGCTCTTTTCTCTCATCAACCTTCATGTGTACAATAACAATTTCCAGTGTAAAATATGAATTATTCATCATTATCAGCACCACCGTGTGCTTTTTAAAAAGTAGATGGGAAAGGCTGGAAGAATAATGACAGATAAATTATATCCATGGCTACACATTTTCAATAACAAGTATTACTTGCACAGAACCTACAGGACAAAATAATAAGGATAATAAAGAGGTTTAGTGTGATCACAGATGGGGTCCCCGTGTTGATTATGCAATTCTTATTTACTAGCGGTGTCTGTCTGTCGGAGCCTGCCAAATGAAGCGTTTCAAACAAAGCGTACGTTGTTGGCCTGTCACGTGTCATGAATTCACCGACAGCTGGTAGAGACAGTAAATAAGCCATGTGCCAACTGAGCGATAATTAGTGTGTGCAAATGACCAATACAAATTCTCTCAGCAGGGGCAGGGTAAACAAATGCCGTGTCTGTGTTTAATTTATGGCAGAACCCGCTGAGTTCCTGCCATAACTTGACATAAACAAGCCTTGCAATTACAGCGGTCAGTTAATTGTTTATGTAAAATATCCCCGCATCCAAATACCAATGTGCCAAATACCAATCTCTTCATATCTGGCTGGGTGTTAAAAAAAATAGATACCACTGAAAAATAATGCACTTGATTAAAATGCCACACTGGCCAAAGGTTATCAATGCCGGCATAAGGCATCTCCATTGTGGAGCAATTTGATCACAGATCTGAAAATTCATATTTGTTGTGGTTGAAACAATAAGCCACACGTGCAGTCTCCCTTAGGGGTTCTGTTGTGTCTATTGTGATGGTATGAGCACACTTCATCTCCTCTCTGATAATGAACAGAATACGGAGCAGAATACTGCTCCTGTTCATTGGCAGTTAAGTGCTTTGGAAGAGTTCCTCACGTTTGAAAAAGGCCTTCAACCTGGATTCACTATTCCTCAGCGGACAGTTTCCAATGAACAGTTGGACGGATTCCCAGAAGCACAGTGAAACAGAACTGCAAAAGTGATATAATCTAAATGGCTAACTATGAGGGCCCCGAATTTTTTTAAATGTCAATGCCTTGTGTTATACCCCCTTGTAGCTGAGGACCCTACTGCAGTAATATGGTTAAAGTTTCCACCATAGGCTTCACTTCAGCAAGTGACTATTTTACACACTAGTACATGGGAGCACATCTAAAGTGTTATGTTATATTTTTGATCTGTGAGACACAGGTCTTTTCCCTTACAGTCCCACTTGGCTTTTCCGGCCTCAGACTTTGAAACTTTCTTATTAAAATACTCATAGGTTATGATCACGGTGTAAATATTTTTTTTGTCCAAATCAGCCTTCACTAAGTCCACAAATCACAACTGTGTCCTCAAATGTTCTGTCTACTAAGCATACTGTATACTATTTAGTGCATATTATTTAATATGCGATGTATGCAAAAGAAATATTGTCCATGTGATTTTCCGGCTGTAAATTGTCGTAAAGTATTCTGCCCTTGTGCCGCCATACAACTTGCAACTATACAATAGTAGGCAAGAAAATACAACCCAACATTGACGACCATGCCTCTGACAAGAAGGGAACGACAGCAAGAGGAAGCAGAAGAGGCAACAGGAGATGGCCCAGAGGGGGCTACACTACCTGCTCTGGCCAATGGGGCTGGAGGTGAGGCTTGTCAAAAAAGTTCACGTTCTAGAGGCAGAGAGAAGAAAAGAGACCAGAAATACTGGAGAGGGAGGTGGCCCGGCAGGTAGACACATGCCGAATCCGCACCCAACAGCAGCTGGACATGAGCCAGGATCAGCTCAGCTGCTCCAGGGAAGCCAGCCAAAGGGCTGGGAGGCTTGGAGCCCAAGGTAGCCAAGCTGGAGAACAGTGACAATATTGACCATTTTTAACAACTTTTGAGGGACGTACAGGGTTATACAGATGGCTGATAGAAGACTGGGCAATCCTTATACCACTACTGACAGGCAAGGCCCAGTGTGTATTTTTGACCATGGGCCCAGCTAGGACTGAAGACTAGCACCATAGATGATGATGAAGGAGGCGGTGCTGAATAAATTTGAAGCGTGAAATGTAATGTTTCGCAACCTGGAGATGCCAGGAGGTTAAATAAGTCCTTGAGGTCTCTACATCCATCTCACTTATTCCATTCCATTTACCGTCTCTACCACCTGACTTATTTTGCAAGTAGGTCAAGTATAGAAAAAGTGAGGAAGAGGCCATCACGGAGGCGCTGGTCCTGGAGCAATATCTGAAGGTTCTTCACTCAGTGGTGAGGATCACGACCCCAACACTGCTACGAAGGCTGTAAAGCTAGTGGAGACGTACATCGCTGGTCCTTGAGGACCAGGGAGCTTCCACACAGTAGAAGAACATGGGTGGAGGGCACAGAGATGAAATGGCTAAAGTTAAAATTATATAGAGGAAGCAGCCATTAACAAGAATATCACGATCGGGTCACACAGTTATGCGGTATAGGCTGCCTTTCTTTCATGGCATATATCTTTATATCATGGCAGTTTTAGTTGTGTAGCTAAATGTCATTTACAGCCTTAAAGCATTCCATCTAGGTCATCTGTAGAATCAAATTTAACCACCGTTTGTTTGGTCCAGTGCAGAGATAAAGTCATAGTCATCCAAATGATGGAGAGTAAATATGGTTTATTATTTGAGAACTTGTCACATACTATTGTGAAGAGAAAAAAAAATATCACTGCACTCCCGTAAAAATTTCAAGCCATGCAATAATTCTTTCTTTTTTTTTTCAAGTGCAAGGTCAGATGTTTTCATTATAGAAGCAGACAGACAGACAAATCATATTTACTGCGTCATCGTTAAGCCTTTGCCTGGTAGCTGAGCAGACCTGTTTCAATGTGTTGAAGATTCTTTTCAACTCAATTTCTGCCTTCTCTGGAGAGCGATTTCGGAACATTTATTAGAGTTTTACTGTAACAAGAAACGGCCAAGCACTGAACTGGGAATACTTATACCTTTGTCATCACCCTATCCTAATGGCTTCTTAAAATAGAGAGCACCTCAATTAAATATGCTTATTTTATCTCTGATTAATAGCACTGATGGTCTGTGTTGAAGGAAGCTGAAGCACCATGCATCACTGAAGGGATCTATCAACATTTCAGCAATTCCATTTTTTTGGGAATGTCATGGAAGTGTGGGACAGAATTCCAATGGAGAAGGATTTGGTGTTCCTGGTGAGATATGTTGTGAACACATTTGGTAAATTTAATCCCATGTCCTCTTACATAATGATGTGCTTTTATTTCTTACATTTTCATTCTTCATGCATAAAAATGAAAATGCTGACTAATGAACTTTTGCACAGCAGTTGATATCTCTCACTTAACAGTGCTTTCTTTGTCACCATCCCGCACTCTCAGAAATAAAGGTATGAAAAGGGTCTGAGGCTGTACCCTATAGGTAGGTAGATAGTTAAATTATGACATTTAATTAGCGCTTTTCTAGACACTCCGAGTGATTACAGTGATGAGGAGGGGAAGAAAATAGCCTCAACCACCAATGTGTAGCACCCACCTGGGTGATGTGCGGCTGCCATTTTGCACGCAAACACTCAGGTGAAGAGGGAAAGAACAATGTTTTGCCAATTGAATCAGATGTTTAGGTGGCAAGTTGAAAGAGCCGGGGTTGGGAATTTAGCCAGGACCACAAAAAAAAAAAGTATGTGTATACATCTCTCTCTCTCTCTCACACAGCACAAATAACCAGACATTACAACAGTGGTATGCAGAAGAGCGTCTCTGAACGCACAACGCATCATAACTCTAAGTGGATAGGCTACAAAATAGTCTTGAAAATAAGTCTAATAAATACCTAATAAAGTGCTCGGTGAGTATATATTTATTTAAGACCCTTTATACGAAGCTGTACAATTGATGCTTCTCATTCACCTTTTCACATGCCACGCACATGGTGACTGGCTGTCATGCAAGGCACGTCCGGAGCTATTGGGGGTTTGATACCTTGCTTAGTGATACTTCACAAACACTCACACTTGAATCAGCAACCTTCAGACTGCCAGATGACTACTCTTACCTCTTTAGCCAATGTCACCCCCAACTTCCACTTGTAGCAAGTTGGCTCGATTGTTACTGAAATATCATATCCATAAATTAAACCTCCACTTGATCACCGAGTTGCAAAATGCCATGTTGTTACAGAACTGACTTCCTTGTACTGTAATAGCCTACTACTTTTGTGGCATACACAATAATAGCTGGCCTAATAAAACGTACCATTACATCTGCATTACCAGTACAGTGAACCTTTTTTGCAGTGTAAGTTACCGGGTATTACCGCTTGGAACTTGTCTGAAGTATGAAGTGTTGGTGCTCACCAGCATCTCACAGGTAAAGGAGATTAGCTGTAACATGGAGTGAATATCTTCAGTCAAATTTACGGAAATGTAAAGGACAATCCAATCAGAATGCAGCAGGTGGTTCTGATGCACTGTGGCAGAACCAATCAGAATACGGCATGAGGTTCTGATAAACTGTGGCAGTCAATCAGAATGCAGCAGGAAGTCTTGATAAACTGGCATTGGCCTGGGCCACACTGTCCGAACATGTCCATTACTGTTGTCATCGTCTTAGTCCAGATTTGTGACACATTAGGGGAAATAGGCTCAGTTAATGACACTGAGCTATCTTTCATCTTCATTAAAGCTAATGAGTTTGTAATTACATCCAGCTCCTGATATTAGTGTGTTTCCTTGTAATTGACACACAAATGCTAATAACTTCAGAATCAAGCCGACATTCAGTAAGCAAGTACTAGTTGCATATGAAACTTCAAGAGCATTTAAAACTTTTAAATGTGTTTTGTTATAGAAGTACTCAAATTATTTTGGAATTGTATCAAACATTGGCAAGGACATTTGTTGCATTGCCCATTTGGCTATTTTCTCCTCTTGCAGGGGACAAGAGCTCATTTGCCAGGGTGGTTTACAATAGTAAGTTCTACTGTTAGCCTTCTACTTTTGCATAACATGCATGACTATTGTTATATTTCAAATATTATGTTAGGCTATTGCAGAAAAGTGAGTTCAATGATTTAGTGTTCCGACAATAGGAATGTCAGTGCCAAAAAAATATTATTGTCTGCCAAGTTTACATTTTATTTATATTGTTTTGCAAAGCTATAAACTGTGCTAACTTCATTTTTATCTGGATATAAACACACAATAGTGGCCTCTCTGAACCCCCCCCCCCCGATCACAGTAGTCTAGAACTGGGGTTGTGCTGTGGACAGAAAATAAATGATGTTTTACGATTAGTGAGAAACTGTGTGATTACACCTGCTGACTTTGAGTGTAGGTGTACACTACTTAGGACTAGTTGTCAGTTATGTTGTAGCTTATTTCCACGGTGTGAGTAATGCATAACTCAGGGTATTTGTAGAAATTAAAGTTATAATTAGGCTGTTTGAACTGAAGTACAGCTGGTGCAACCCAGTCCTACAGAGGGCACACAGAGGGTTGCTGCAGTAGAGAAGTTCCCCCTAAGATCGTTGTTTTCTTCTGTTACAGGTCAACCATCCAACCTTTATATGAAAACTGATATTGACTGGGTGATCCAAAAGCCCCTGCTGAGTCCCTCCCTCCTAATGTATAAATATGCATGTAACTTATTAGTTTGTAGTTAACTTTTCACAAGTAAATGTATTTGTTAATGACATACTTAATTCATATATTTCTAGATTAATAATGAATGTTAACAACTACATTAGTTAATGCCAATTCATGTAAACTAAAAGGGTGACCGTTTTTTTATATTAAAATCAAATCTCTCTCTCATGCCTTCTCTCTTTCTCTTTCTCTTACACTTTCTCTCTCACTCTCAGTTCAACTCAGATGCTCTGTTGGCATGACATATTTCAAAATACAGACTGCCACAGCGTAGTGACAGCCGCGTCTCTCTCTCTCGCTCTCGCTGACGGTGGATGTAGTTTGACCGTGAACAGCAGTGTCGGGTTGCAGCGTCCTCTGTCGCACGGGCCGTCGGTTCTGACGGTACCGCCAAAGCCCCTCCCTCTGAAGTGTTCATGCCTAATTAGCGCCGTCGTCCTTTCGCCGTTCCCCGCGGGGATACGTGCGAGCGAATCGGCCTGTGAGCCGGCCGCCCCTTCGGCTCCGCTGAGCTAATATTGACACCGTTCCCAGTAGGGGAATCCGAGAGAACAGCGTTGTAGTGATGATTCAATCCCCAATGGTGAAGGCAATCTCGCCCCAAAGAGTCTTTCAACCTATTTCGAATATGCACCAACTGTTGCGGGCAGACAGAAAAACCTAAATTCTATTATAAAGTCTCTCTGGTGTGTCTGTGTGTTTCTATGTGTGCGCACGTGTATTTGTGTATTTGTACATGTTTGTGTGTCTGCAAGCGTGGGTGTGCGTGTTTGTTTATACGTGCGTGAGATTGTATATGTGGGGGTGTGTGTGTGTACATGTTTGTATGTGTGTGCAAGCGTGAGAGTGTAATGTATGTGTTCGCATGCTCGGGCATCTGTGCGTGGCGTCTGTATGTCTGAGTGCGTGTGTGTCTACTGTTTCGCCTCATAGATGGATTCCCTGTCTGCAGGCGGGTTGTGACCCAAATTCAGCCCCCGTTCAGCGGGGTGTAGCTGGGTGTAGTCTTGCAGCAGTCAGCTAGCCGTAGCACTGCCGGCGGGCGGAGGGAACGGGCGGGGGGGAGGGGGGGGGGGGATTTGTGATAAGAAGAGGATGTGCCCCCTGGAGGTCTCAGCCACGTCAGAACCGCAGTCTGTTTAAGACCCGAGAAGCTCTGGCCTGATACGATTGATCGCCTTGACTGTGGGTAGGCATCTGGGAACCGAGCACCGTGAGGAAATCTATATTTTCTAATGAAATTTGTACTTCGCAGTTACCAACGTCAGGTTTGGCGGGTGGTGGTAAACAACAGTCTTCCCCATTCAGCTGTGGATATTGAGCTGCGAACACTAATTAATCAAACCGCCAAACCGCGTGGAGCGCTCTCGGGTAAATGGGCCAAGCAGTTCTGTCAGCGCTCTGATTCGTTGTCTTATTTGTCGTAATGTACCGTTTAAGCCATTACCCTTCCTTTTTTTGCTCTTTTTTTTTTAACCATGGAACAACCATGTGCTTCTCGATCAGATTTGCGGTCAATCAACTTCGCAAATTGTCACAATATGCTTCACAATTTACTGCGGCCTAAACCTCCACAGGGCAAGCTGAAGACGACTATGGCAAGGAACGAGGCGCAGTGCATCCGCCTTTGGTCAGCTCCGGGTGTGTTCACAAACACAAAGTCAGTCCCAAGCATCCTAAGGTGTGCGGTCCAGGGATGGGGCGGCAGGCTGGGGTGGTGGGCTTTCAGGGGGTGACTCCGGAAAGGGGGCAGCAGCCACATTGGCCAGAGTAAGACACCAATAAAAGGGAGCTACTGTAAAAGAAAGATATTAAATGTAGGGTGCGCAATGTAAAAAAAAAGAGTTTCCCATTGCATAACTACTGGGACAGAGACCAAGACTCCATACATAGGCATGAGTAAGTTAGGAAACTGATTAGAAACTTCACAAAAGGGACATTTGTAATCTGGGCGTGAATTTTGAGACTGTGTCTGATTCCCTCACATGTTTCGGAAGTAGGGGAGGCCTATAGAAAAAGGAAATTGAACTTTTCTTGGGACAACTAGATAACCTGCACCTTGAGAATGAAGCAATCTTGCGGGCTAATAAGGTTTGAAGCATATCTGATTCATAAACTTGTTGTTTCTCTATTTTAACTTTTAATATGCCCCCTTCTCTACTGTTAGCACCACAGGTATTTTCAGGTCATGGTGAGGATATTGAGCCTTGTTTATGGGCGTCTCCTGGCCTCTCCTGGCCTCTCTGCCTCTCTGCCTCGGTGGATAAGAGAGGGCACTTTGGCTAAGGGCAAAGTTATCAGGTGACACAACACAACACCGTCTGCATGTTAAAATGGAATCGCATAAAACCACCACCTTTTTTTGTCTGAAGATGGGGAAATTATCTTCCTTTTAAAGCTGAGACATTGTATATACCACGAAAAAAAGGTCAAGAGCCAAAAATAACCTCACATATTTCAGTGCAACACGCTTTAATATTGTCAATCCCCCGGGGGAGGCCTCTTTAGCTGGGCCGGGAGGAACAGGGGACAGCGCTATCATTTCGGAAAGAATGGAAAAACACTGGAACTTCCTGGGGTCGTGCAGGGATCCCAGGAACGACAGTTGAACGAACTACGAATAATAAAACAGGGACAAGATGGTGATGTCACTTTCGCTGTAGAGCAAAAACAAAACTGTGAGCCCAAAACTGACGCCCATGCTTTGAACTTTTATGTAAACACTGTTTTCTCAGAGTATCTCAAAATTATTTACGTATGCATGATACTGATGAATTAAATCAGCATTAAATCAGTAAATCAGCTTAAGCCATAATCTGGGTAAATATTCAATTCTGAATTGGTTAGAACCATTTATTGCACACGTAGTTTGGGTCAAGTTTTATCACTGTTCTAAATTCATACACTGCTTGGTCAGCAACCAACCTTTGCAACTTTTGTAACATGCTGCCGCAAACAAAATTTATATTTTTTATGAGGAATTTCCACAAAATATTAACAGCTCCTCATTATATTTCAATCCGCTCCAAGGTGTGTGCGACCGGGTTCTTCACCTCACCCTGCCTTGTGGATTAATCCACTCAATTAAGTCAACTGTCAGTACAGTTTATCACTTTTTGGACTAATACTATACAAACTCAGGATAATTGCTGAGCACTTTTTTAAACCGCTTTATAAACGTAGACTTAATGCTCAGCCCTTAAACTAAGGCCTTAATGCTGCGGGCTTTATAAACTCAGACTTAACTCTCGCCCTTTTCTCTGTTGGGCACACGTTGAGTTAACGAACATCTGCTACGTTATCAGGATGACGCACTGTGTCATTTAAGAGAGGGCAATGGCTGATTTTCTGTTCCGTGATATTAGTTCCACCGTATCCAGTGACGGCGTCGCTGGCGGGTCAGGGCACAGCTGATATTTCCCTGTCCGTGGCGCTTTGTCTCTCAACCGCCCAGCTGTACGTGACAAAAACACAACCGGTTAGTTATTTGGAAAATTTAAGAATGAGACCCTGAGGCTAGGGAGAGGACATCTGCTGTGCCTGTAAAAATGATCCCGACGTTTAATCAGGTGTTGGAACATCTGTGAGCGTGGTCTTATTCAAAATGGAGCGCTTTACAAGCACAGGTCATTTGAATTCATCAGAGAAATCTAGAACAAAGCTCTTGAGGCCTGAGTATATTTTAACGAGTTTCACCATGGCGGCATAATGAACTGAATTCTTCTGCATTTACACTCATTTCAGAACTGCAGAGACGTTTTCACACATTCCTTCTGTCGAGTGTAAGGAGAGCTGCTGGCGTAAACGCTCTATGCAGTAATTGTTTTGCGTGCTATTGTTCTTGTGCTAGTTTCCCGAGCTGTGTTCGCCATATTGTGTTTGCCATTACTTCCGCCAACGCTGCGCCTTCGGAACCGAATGCTGATATGCAGCCTTCAGGGCAACCCTGTCCCTCCGACTGCCTGGTGTTTTTTTTAACAAACAGCAGACAGTTACGGTGCTTTCAGATCATGATGAATGGGCTTCTCCGGTATCTACGCGTGCGGCCGACACATCGGCATCGAGCTCCGGACATCCATCATGCTGCGAGACGTGTCGGTCGAGAGAGCAGCTATCCCAGAGAGCGGCTATCCCAGAGAGCGGCTATGCCAGAGAGCAGCTATCCCAGAGAGCAGCTATCCCAGAGAGCAGCTATCCCAGAGAGCAGCTATGCCAGAGAGCAGCTATCCCAGAGAGCGGCTATCCCAGAGAGCAGCTATCCCAGAGAGCAGCTATCCCAGAGAGCGGCTATCCCAGAGAGCAGCTATCCCAGAGAGCAGCTCGTGTTTGGACTCAGCTGAGGGACCGAAGAGAGAACTCGACCGGCCGCGAGACTCCCCTATTTTGCCGGCTCACCTCACACCTAGCCGTCCCTCCACAGCGCTTCAGTTCGGTGGGCTACCTGCACGCACACAAGCCCCTCCTTTGAAACGACCCGGGGAGAATTTATGGAACAAAACACAACCCCTGCACAACCCCTGAGACGTCTATGAGCTCAGCTGACGCAGGAGAGGAATTCAGTGTCGCACGTCGGTGAACGCCTCTCACCGATAACCCATGCGGGGGGGGGGGGCACCAGAAGCACTGCGGAATGGTGGTGATTACCTGAAGCTACCCTATTTTTTTACCTCTCCTGCACAACTGGAGCAATGCATCACTTTCCAACGTGAAGGCTTTTAGGGCCCCTGATTTTGGAATTTAATGGTGTTTAATAGTTGGGAAGCTATTAGCTGGGTAGCTGTTCTCTGGTACTTAAATCATAGGATTCATTGCACCATTCATTTACACAAGTAATGTACTGTGCATTATTGCAAAGGTTTCATAAAATGAAATTGAAATGAATTCCATCCATCCATCCATCCATTATCTTAACCTGCTTATCCTGAACAGGGTCTCCGGGGGGTTGGAGCCTATCCCAGCATACATTGGGCGAAAGGCAGGAATACACCCTGGACAGGTCACCAGTCCATCACAGAATTTAAATAAATTGTTGAATGTAATTATTTTGGGGCGGCATGGATGGTGCAGTGGGTAGCACTGCTGCCTCACAGCAAGGAGGTCCTGGGTTCGAATCCCCGTCGGCTGGGGCCTCTCTGTGCGGAGTTTGCATGTTCTCCCCGTATTTACATGGGTTTCCTCTGGGTACTCCGGTTTCCTCCCACAGTCCAAAGACATGCAGGTTAGGCTGATTAGAGAGTCTAAATTGCCCGTAGGTATGAGTGTGTGTGAGTGAATGGTGTGAGTGAATGGTGTGTGTGCCCTGCGATGGACTGGTGACCTGTCCAGGGTGTATTCCTGCCTTTCGCCCAATGTATGCTGGGATAGGCTCCAGCCCCCCTGCGACTCTATTCAGGATAAGCGGGTTAGGATAATGGATGGATGGATGGATGGATGGATGTAATTATTTCTCAATATTTTCAAAAGTTGACTATGCCAAATATGTATTTTACTACCGTTTAACATTTCAAAATCCCTGTTTCAGTTCTATTTCTTTTTTATTTAGCGCATGGTATGTCTAGATCTGCACATTTTCCCAGGGTATGCCAAAAGGGCCTTGCAGATGGGCTGTGTTATATACATGGTGACGATGAATATTTACACAGCTGAGCATAAGAGGGAGAGAGGGATTTTTATGGAACTTTCCGGAACATGACCCTAACCCTAAACCTCAAGTCTGGGTTGTACTTTGCACATCGCGATCGACGAGTGACGCACAACAACAATGACGGATTTTCAATGGACAAAAAATGAATGGGATTGATGAAAAACTGTTAAATGATAAAGTGATAAATGATAAAGTATCTCCTACTTTTGGGATGAATGCGGATAAGTAAGTAATTGACCGGCTTACCTACTTACCATCCTGAAATATTTGCTATGCCTGTCGTCATCCAGCACGTTGAACATTATTGTTTTTCCTCTTTTGGTTTTTGTCAATGGTGGACCGCCTTACTTTGATCATGTCAGACTTTAACAAACATAGATTTCAAATGTCCTTCCTCCTCTTTTTCTCAAAAACTTCACTGAGCACTGCCATGTTTTCACAAGCGTTAACATCAGCAGTTTGGTGTGTCGTTACCATAGAGAGAACAAGCTTCCCAGCAGACCTTTCCCAAAGTGTAAATGCCAATAAAGGCTCTTGACAACTTCATTTGTGAGACAAAGTACAAATCGGGCTTTAACCCAACTCTTCCCCTGCCTGGACCGTAACCCTCCCTCCATTCCAGTAACCGGGCTCCAGTTGCCCGCACAATAGCTTGTGAATTTGATACATTAATCTGTGTGTGGCACTTTCACACAGAAAACCAGTCTGACTTCAGAATGTGAATCTGGAAGGGAGGGAGGGAATGTTGGCAGATATTGGAGAACTCAAAATGGAGGGGGTGTTTCATACACAGACGGGTGAGGGGTGGCAGTAAACCACAGCCGAAACCACAGGCTTGGCATGAGAGAGGGCAGGCAGAGTGCTTCACTATATTACAGAGAGGAGGAGATGTGATCAGCAAAATCGAACAGATTTAACTCCGCTGCTCAAAGCCCAGTGTTTACGAGGAGGAAAGGGAGCACAGGTAGCGGACTCATTGCTGTCCAAGCCCTCCAAGAGGGAGGGATTCTACGGATGTAAGCCAAAAAAATTGAAATGGTGAACTCCGTATCTGATTTCGGGCATGCCTAAAGCAGGATGTGTTTATCTTTGCTAACTGTCAGAAAGTGACGAGGAAGGATTACACATGGATTTTCCACCCATTTGTACATGTTTATGTTTACAAGATCATGTTCCACAGCGAGATGGTTAAGAAATGTAGCCGAGTGTGTGGTTGTCTGAATATTTTGCTTGCCATTTATTACAGAAAGGCCTCTTGACTCAGTTATACAGTATGTCCGCGCTACATCAAGGGTCGATGGTGTAAAAAGTATTTTCATTAAGGAGGAAGCACTGGTATATTGCAATTGGTTTTTGTGTTTTAACTTTTTACTGTATTATCAGTGGATAGATAAATCTTCTGTCAAAAATGTAATTTAGGTAAGGGTAAAAAGTCCTTCAGGTTTTATGAGTCAAGGTGCAATGAAAAATGAAAATTCTAATGAAAATTGAATCAGTAGGAATTACAGCAGTCATATAATTGGCTGTGTTACCAAACTGAAAAGTGTCATGGTAGATGGAATTGTATGAATCAGACCATGGAAGTGGAGTTCTGCAGGGGTCAGTACTGGGGCTTTTACTCTTCCTCATTTCTATACACTCTATGAGCACTTTAATAGGTTGTTATTAGACTTATTTTATTAGACTCATTAAAGTCTTCTGCTACTGTAGCCTATCCACTTAGACATTTGAGCTACAGAGTTACTGTCACCTTCCTGTTAGCTTTGACCAGTCTGGTCATTTTCCTCTGACCTCAGAACTGCTGCTTACTGGATGTTTTTTGTTTTTTGCACCATTCTCTGCAAACTCTAGAGACTAGTGTGTGTGAAAATCCCAGACGATCAGCAGTTTCTGAGAAACTAAAACCACCCTGTCTACCACCAGCAATCATTCCACGATCAAAGTCACTTAGATCACATTTTTCCCAATTCTGATGGTTGATGTGAACCTAGCTATGGAAGTTAGTACAATAGTTATATTTGCAGGTGATACAAAAATTGGAGGTCTAGCAAATAATCTGGAATCTACTTGGCAGATGACATTCAACATACTCAAATGTAAAGTTCTGCATGTGTGAAAGGAGCATTTAAGACCGGAATACTTCACTGAAGTGAAATTCGATTTTGCTCAATTTCAAAGAGATTTAGGAGTAATAGTAGACCATCAGGGTCTATCAGGGTCTAAGCATGCTGTAGCAGTAAATAAGGCCAACAGGCATATAGTGCAAGCAATACAGAATACAAATATAAGCAAGTAAGATAGACATCATATAATGCATTGGTTTGACCTCACCTGGAGTACTGTGTGCAGTTTTGGCCCCACATTATCAGAAGGATATAGAGGCTTTGGACAAAGTACAAAGAAAGGAAACCAAGCTGGCTCCTGCCATAAAATGCAAGAGTTATGAGGACAGACTGGGGGGTTGTCACCTATTCAGTCTTAACAATAGGAGTCTAAGGAGGTTTAAGTAGAGGTTTTTAACTTAAAGGAATCAGCCAATTGAACTATAAAATATTTATAGGATGAGCTTTTGTCAGTGGAACAATGGGCCACGAGATGAAATTCAGAAATAATAACGGGATTTTATTTTAGTTGCTAATGCTTGAAACAGTCAGAAAATGTGCTGAGAATTTTTAACATCTTTTTTATTGACTTATTTATTAATTGTTTGTCTATTCATTTATTTTGATTATTGAGTGATTGATAGTTTTTCTTATTGCTGTCATAGTAATAATAATTTTAAAAATATGATCCAAGTTGGACAGTTATCATCTTCTTGTTCTTGTATTGCTTAAACTATTGCAACTGTAACAAGCCTTTATGTAAACATCACAGTCCTACTGCAATAGGACTTTTCTTCTATTTCTCTTATCTTTAAGCAAAGCTCAACTCTATCAGCAGGTCTGCATTCCCCATTTAAGTGAAAGCAATTATAGTTTCGTGAAGAATTATGCCGGTCTGTTTATTCTTGTTGTTCCATTATGTTTATCGCCTATGGCAATAATTCATGTCATGTTCATTAAATGTCAATGACTGAGGCTAACCGATACATACATCTGCAAACTGTTTTTATTGCACATTTTATTGCACCGAGCAATCTGAATATTTCAGCCATGCTTCCAAGGTAACAACCTGCAAATTGAATGGAGAGTCCATGTTTGTTATACTGGTGTTTTCAGCAATGCGGCAATGGAACGTTAATCAGTGCGACATTAAAGTCTACAATGAAACACAAACAATCACACTGGTTCCTGGTCATTAAAATGTAGGGCAAGGAAATGAATGGAAACCCTGTATTTTTCCTTGATGACTGTATCCTGGTTTACTCACTGTATTTTGTGTGAAAAAAAAAAAGAAAAGTTTTAATAAACATGCTATACACAGCACATGATAATAGAGACAGAATTTATTTTATAGACATGATATTTACTAGTACTGTACTGCTGCACAGATCGACACCAATATAATCTGAAGCATATGTCCCTGCCTTTATTTAAACCACAGGTCCGAGATCACGATCTCCCTCATACCGCCCAACCGGCACCCCACGCAGCCTGGGAGTACATAGGGAGTTTTGGGAGTACATAGGGATAATTTGTATGGTCACAGGTGTTAATTGACGGATATTACAAGTTGAAATAAAGATGCGTTATTGCAATGCAGATGTTGAATATCTGTCTTGCTGTGTCATGTTTTGACGTATTATTAATGTTGTGTGTCATTTGACATCTTGGCTGGTTTTCTGAAACCTGCCTTGCTTCTTTGAAACTATTTTTATATCCTGCGCCGTCATAATTCATGCTCTCAGGTTACGGGTGTCTCGCCTGCATGCAGCACTGGGGCTGGAGCCCAGGCGTTTCCTCCCATGACCCTGACTACTGCTCCAGACCTGCTCCTCACAGAACAGGACCCTGACTACTGCTCCAGGCCTGCTCCTCACAGCACAGGACCCTGACTACTGCTCCAGGCCTGCTCCTCACAGCACAGGGCCCTGACTACTGCTCCAGGGCTGCTCCTCACAGCACAGGACCCTGACTACTGCTCCAGACCTGCTCCTCGCAGCACAGGGCCCTGACTGCTGCTCCAGGCCTGCTCCTCACAGCACAGGACCCTGACTACTGCTCCAGGCCTGCTCCTCACAGCACAGGGTCCTGACTGCTGCTCCAGGCCTGCTCCTCACAGCACAGGACCCTGACTACTGCTACAGACCTGCTCCTCACAGCACAGGACCCTGACTACTGCTCCAGGCCTGCTCCTCACAGCACAGGGTCCTGACTACTGCTCCAGGCCTGCTCCTCGCAGCACAGGGCCCTGACTACTGCTCCAGGGCTGCTCCTCACAGCACAGGGTCCTGACTGCTGCTACAGACCTGCTCCTCACAGCACATCCATCCATCCATCCATCATCACCCGCTTATCCGGAGTCGGGTCGCGGTGGCAGTAGGCAAAGCCGGGTATTCCAGGCGTCCCTCTCCCCAGCAACGCATTCTAGCTCCTCCTGGGGGATCCCGAGGCGTTCCTTGGCCAGGAGAGATATATAATCTCTCCAGCGGGCTCTGGGTCTCCCTCGGGGTCTCCGCCCAGTTGGACGAGCCCGGAAAACCTCCAAAGGGAGGCGCCCGGGAGGCATCCTGATCAGATGCCCGAACCACCTCAATTGGCTCCTTTCGACGCGAAGGAGCAGCGGCTCTACTCCGAGCTCCCTGGATGTCCAAGCTCCTCACCCTATCTCTAAGGCTGAGCCCGGCCACCCTACGGAGGAAGCTCATTTCGGCCGCTTGTATATGCGATCTCGTTCTTTCGGTCACTACCCAAAGCTCGTAACCATAGGTGAGGGTTGGGACGTAGATCGACCAGTAAATCGAGAGCTTCACCTTCCGGCTCAGCTCCCTCTTCACCACAACCGTCCGGTGCAACGCCCGCATTACTGCTGACGCTGCACCGATCCGCCTGTCGATCTCACGCTCCCTTCTACCCTCACTCGTGAACAAGACCCCGAGATACTTGAACTCCTTCACTTGGGGCAAAGACTCGTTCCCAACCCGGAGGGAGCAATCCACCGGTTTCCGGCAGAGAACCATGGCCTCAGACTTGGAGGTGCTGACTCTCATCCCGCACAGGGTCCTGAATCAGCACATTCTGTGCAGGGGCCTGAAACAGCACAGTCAGCACAGGGGCCTGAAACAGCACAGTCAGTGCAGGGGCCTGAAACAGCACAGTCAGCACAGGGGCCTGAAACAGCACAGTCAGTGCAGGGGCCTGAATCAGCACACTCAGCACAGGGGCCTGAATCAGCACATTCAGTACAGTGTCCTGAATCAACACAGTCAGCACAGGGGCCTGAATCAGCACATCCAGTACAGGGGCCTGAATCAGCACTCCCTGTACTCCAGCACATTGGATTTGAATCATGAAGCAGCTTAACTGCTAGAACTATATTTTCATCAAAACTTGGAGACTGATGTACAACTGTATACATACAGTATACAAAGCCAGTCCTATAGAAGTTTGACCAGAGAATACAAGGAAATGAGTATATGTTTACAAATGCAAAGGTAGAGGAAGCACATCGCATGAAATATCAAAGTTTCAAAGAAGTGTTTCCAAAGAAGTATCTGCGACAAACTGACGCCAGTGGCAGTTTCCTTCCTGTCCTAGAGAAACCCTTACAACAACCTTAGGTGGCTTTTACTGCGAGAGTCCACCGGGGTCCTGAGAGAACGACCAGGAAGTCGCACGGCTACTGCTGCTGCTGGTTCCCAGACCGCAGAACACAGCTAAAATGCATCACGTTTCACTGCTACGATAGCACGGGCCTGCTAATGCGTGTACCAGATACACACACACACATCTCAGCTGGAGGGCTGTACAGAGGGCATGTAACACGACTACCGTCTAACAGCCGCTCTCCGGACATCACAGGAAATGGCTTGGTCGGGTCTGCGGGGACCTTGTCTCTGTGAGGCCAGTGCATCTGGAAGCATCGCGTCGTGAAACCAAGTATAAAAATATACTTTCCGAAGGGAGGGGGGCGGAAACCATCCAACAAAGTGCATTTAATAGGTTCGGTTCTCATTGTTTGTTTATTTATTGTCCTCTGGAAAGGGGAACACGGGGAGGCCAAGGTGGCAGCATGTAGGCCTGTTCCCAAGTAAACATGAACGCGTGTGCCCTGCCGTGGGATGTGGTGCAGTCTGCCATCGCTTAGCCAGCACGGCTACCTGTCAGCGTTACTGTTGATCTTGTACAGTGCCTTTTTGTCAAGCCAGGTAAAGCATATTTGCTTACCTCCGGGAATGAGCAGCATTTCAAATTCAAACACTTGGATAGGTTCTTTGCATGCAGGTATTCTGGTTCCTACCTCTGTGCCACCGGCATGTTAGCAAATTTGATCACAATTATGTTTTTATTTTATTAAAATGAATGAGTATTAATTTATGATTGATTTATATATTTTTATAAATAATTTATTTCAGATTTTTCCTCCCAATTTGGTGGCCAATTGTACTCTATCTATACCAATAACCTGTGTTATCTAGGATACACAGCATGCATATGACCACAGCCCCTGGCAGCACGAATGGATCATTGTTTTATTTTATTCAAAATAATAATAATTAATTCATTAAGATCAACACTGGTCCTTAAATCAGACCAGCTGTGTCACCCGTAATGAGTCCCATAATGTTTTGCTCCCTCCGCTGTGGTGTAAGAGCCAGACAGAACTTCCCACAGACTTGAATTCCTTTCAGCAGCATTCTCTAACCAGGCCACAGCTGTCCGCTGGCCTGACGGAGACAAGAATTTAATATTCACTTGCGAGTGCGATTCAGAAATGAGCCTTTCATAGGCTCAGCGCAATCTGCTCAGAGTGCGGAGAGAGAGGAACCTAGCAGCTGGCCTGAGTTCAGGGGGACCGGGGGAGTGTGTGGGGTGCGGGGTGCGGGGGGGAGAGGGGGGCAAACTGCAGGCAGACACCCCAAATTGTCGCTTGGATAGGTGTACTGAGGAATGGAGTTTGATCAGACGGTGAAGCGTGACTCAGTATTTTGGCTCTAGGGCAACAATGCAAGCCGCAAATCTGGGGCGGTGAGACAGTGGGTGTGTAGACTCCTTATAACATAACATTTTGGATGTAAAACAAACAGGTGTCTGCATGTTTTTGTGTGTGTGTGTGTGTGTATGTGTTTGTCTGTGTTTGCGTGTGCACATGTGTGTTCGTGCGTGTGTTTGCACGCGTGTGTGCGTGTGTATGTGTGTGTGTGTATGTGTGTGTGTGTGTATGTGTGTGTGTGTGTGTCTGTGTGAGTGTGTGTTTGCGCGTGTGTTTGTGGGTGTGTGTGTCTGCGTGTGTGTGTCTGTGTGAGTGTGTGTTTGCTCATGTGTGTGAGTATGTGTTTGCGCGTGTGTTTGTGGGTGTGTGTGTCTGGGTGTGTGTGTGTGTGTGTGTCTGTGTGAGTGTGTGTTTGCGTGTGTGTGTGTGAGTGTGTTTGCGTGTGTGTCCATTAAGGGAACTGTGAGCCACTGTCTATTGCTTGCTTCCTTAGGGAACGCACTCAGCTTACGTTTGACACATTCTCTTACCCATCGATACGGCCGCACTGGACATCACAGCTGTGCAGCTACCTCACCTTGATCAAAAGGCACTTTGTTCTAGATGTGTGTTTACAAGTTTACTGTTACAGGGACAGCGCACATTAATCAACATTCCTGTAAATGTGCAAGTGTTAGCCAATTGGCTAGTTTTCAACTGCAGTCCCTGGGCAAAATTGAAAGGCCATTAAAAAACAGGTTACAAGTCATCAGAACAAGGCAATCAAATAAACAGCTCACATATCCGGTAATAAGAATACATGACTCATTAATAAGCTGAAATATCACAAAGCAGACAATAGCATAGCCTACAGCCAAAGGGACAGCATACAGAATGGCACACAGTTAAGAAAAAAATAATAAGTCATCCAACACATAGTCATTAGTTATACAAAGCATGAAGAGAAACCTGTAACGTTAATATGCAAACAGGGAGACAGGCAACAATTAAGTAACTGTTGACTGTTCAGTTACCGAGATCATCAGCCACTTAGCCAGTCGAAACATTTATTCATATGTGCAGTTTGTTTCTAAAGTTCGACTCACTGGTCAAAACTGACCACAAGACATAAATCGACAGGTTGTGATAGGATGGGTCAGACTAGATTTTATTTTTTGGGTAAAACGCATACATTGCTTAAATGTTAGCATGCTTATTTGTGCCAGCATATAAACATTCCGGGAAAAAATAATTTCAGGGTGATCCTTGATGGAAACAAATAAACTAATAAAAGCAATGGCTGTAAAAACAGCTGTATGCATAAAATTCACATCAGTGGAATTAACAACAAACATATACACATTTAGTAACCACAATATGATTTATTAATCAATAAAAACTAAGTGGTACCGCTATTAAAGCAGCATAAATGTATTATAAATCATTAAATAATGTAAAGAAATGAATCATTTCTCATGCTATTTTCTAATGATCTTGTTTCTTCCACATAAACAGGCTAACTTAAAAAAGAAGAGAAGATGTTTCTTACACCATTGTAGAGGGAGCCTATTCCAAGGACAGACTCCTTTATAATACTAAAATCAGCCTTTTGGCAAACTCTTTATTCGTAGTTTTGAACATGAAAGAGACAATTGCTCTTGATGTGTTGTGTTTGTCCTGGACTAAATCGTCTGAAGAAAACAATGCGCAGATTTTGAGTGACAGAACAAGGTTAACACCACACCTTTGCCCTCTTTCAAACCACTTCTCGGCTGGCCTCTCGAACAACAGAAACTGGATTTGAAGCAGTATTAAAATGACTGTACTGGGTTCCCAGAGGTAAGGTGTAAAAAATGTTGCTCAACCTGTCGTCCACTGTATGCACTCAAACTTCGTCACCCATCTTGTAATCTCTTCCCGAAACTTCTTCAAGCTTACTGAGAGACCAGCCTCTTTGCCCCATGCACTGGAGCCCGCCCCAGGGGTATTTTAGAAGGTGAAATGGCCCCCTTGCCAAATTAGATCAGTCTGGCTGTATTCCCTCTCTCTGCTCATCGGTGCTGCTGCTCATTGGTGCTGCAGCTAACACTTCTGCTGCTCATGGGTGCTGCTGCTCATTGCTGCTGCTGCTCACTGCTGCTGCAGCTAACACTTCTGCTGCTCATCACTTAGGCTTTCACTGCTTTATAATAACCTTTGACGAGTCTCTT